>NC_079213.1:19274367-19497708 GCF_029633865.1 Lampris incognitus | reverse complement strand
CTAAACAAACACGATCTAAAGTTTCATGTCTTCGTGTGATGGTAGGCGAGGAATGGTGCCAGTTTTGCCTATTCGCTGACCGTCGTCACCCGGTGAAGAGTTAAGAATTCCTTTTCCAGGCCAAGATCTGCCTCTCCATCCAAGCTCACCACATTATACAAGTTGGTGTGCGGTTCTGGATGCAGTGCATTCAAATTACATGCTATCAAATTCAAAGGCTGGAGGGAATAAGAGCGAGCATGCTAGGGGCCCGGGTCCAGGCACAAAGAGTCCTGCGAGCGTTAGCTGCTTGTTTATCACTGTCACTCCAGATGAGCTGAGCCCCGGTCGTAACGGTCCCGCTGTCCAGAAGACACAAATCCCGAAGTCGAATCGATGTGATCCCCAACAAGTGGCTGACATTCATGACAAGGGCCGACTTGATGAAAGGGAGATCCGAGGATGACAAAACTGCTTATAATTAAGGGTGCAAGAAAGCGTGACATTTGAAACATGCTTGACATCATGTCGGTGGTCCATTATAAGGAGAAACCAGGGAGCAGCTCTGGCGCTTGCTGAGAAGAACCGGTGCATGTTTAGGCCAACGTGTCAACATGTAGTCACTTGAAATCGCACCACATGTGGTGAAACTTAACAGTGAACACAGTATAGGTAAACATCATTATTAAAAAAGAAAAGAAGTGAATCAACCGATCATTTGTTTTCGCACTAATTCCCTCTGCCAGGTTTTCCAATCTATTTATATTCTGTTTGCCACTTGGTTGGCAGCCTTGCTTAGTGGTGGTCAGGATGTATGGCCTTTCTTCCAAGGAAACTGTACCTTACACTATTTAAATAGTGTAATAGAATATACATTTGTCCAATCTCTCTCTTCTCTCTCTCTCTCGCTCTCTCTCACTCTCACACACACACACACACACACACACACACACACACACACACACACACACACACACACACACACACACACACACACACACACACACACACACACACACACACACACGTACCACAAGGAATGCCTGTGGTGCGTGTATGCACATCATGAATGCTACAGTTAACCGTGGGTTTCACATTTAAGTGCACATTTTATTACAACGAGAAAGGGACATAATCACCATATGATCCAGGCATAACTTGAATCAAGAGTGGAGAGTGGGAGAGAGGCCGAGAGAGCGAGAGAGAGAGGGAGAGAGAGAGGGGGAATTTGTGCAACTAGAAGCCTTTACCGCACAGAGCAGTCCAGATACCAGACTCCGGAAATGCAGGGCAGTGTTCCCTACATCCTGCCTGCCCGGCCCTAACCCGGCCCTGGCTCTAACTCCACACTGCCAAGCTCCTGTTATCACTGCACACAATTATCTCCCCGTTCCACGTTCCCAGCCTACACCCTCCACCCATCGTGCAAACGTCAAGAGTAGGGCTAGACGATAATACAGTAGTTTATCGTCTTTCAGTGACAAGGTCCTGGGATGAAATTCGGGTATTGTCATTTTTGCCGTCCAACATAATGACGACGAGAAACAATGACCTAAAGATTTCTCATCAATTGAGCTCTGAAATATTTGAGGGAGTGTTATCTGAAAACTAGTTTTGTTTGATATTATACTTTCCATTATAAAACAGCTGTGATGAACCTCATTTGGATTCTTAATCATTAGAAATATTTTTGCACATGTAAGCAGATATTAATGATATTTATTCTACAGCGTGTAAAATTCTATATGATTTTCCCGCTAATGTTTTCCATATCACCCAGCACTACCTCAGACTCCCATACATGCATGTACATATGCATGTAGTATATCTCAGCACCAAACTGTCTGATCCTGGAAAGATGTGCAGGCTATGTGTGCGCACACGTGCATGCACACACATGTGCAGGACCAGGGAAGCTGAAAGAATACTGCACAACTGTTATGCATTGCAGAGGCTATTCCAATCATCTGTCACCAGGTGAAGCCTGCTCCTCGTACGGGGCAGAGGGCATTCCCCACGTGTATTCTAAACACCACACAACTTATCAGATAACGTTTCACGGACAATTACTGCATCGCCTCTGGCCCCAAATTATTTGCAAAAGACCCTACACACCTAGCCTCTGCAGCCCCGCCACCCTGTTCCATTTTTCCATGCTGCCACATCACAGATATTTCTATGTAATATAGCCGAGATCAAAAGACTGGCTGGCTAACCTGAGTATGCTGAAACTCAGATGTAGCTCTTGCCTCGGGGACGGACAGCATTGCAAAGAATGTGATACGTTGCAAAAAGAAAAGAAGGAAAAAAAAAAGATTGGTGGATTCATCTTGTGAGGAGTGCTCCTTTTGGTCCCAAAAACTGGCGAACATACAGCTTTGGCTCAAGGAGACGCAGGTTGTGTAGAGGTCTGCACACCCAACTACTCCATCACCGGTTACTTGGAAAAACTCTTTAAGAGGCCCCACAGTGTGTTGTTGGCTATGAGGGGCCCCATCTTTGGGAGCCAGCCTGCTTTATCAGTATTCTGGTTCCTCCGCATCCCGCAGCACGATCAGCTTGGTCTCTCACAGAAGGAAAACCATAAGTATTGAAACCACTGGGATTACTCATTTGTACGTTTTTCAAGTCACGTGACATGCGAATTAAGCGCCGCTTCATTAATGGGCCTTTGTCGTTGTCAGGTTAAAACCTGTAGGCAGAGTCATAGGGAGGTGCGGACCGATTTGAAGACCGCCCCCCTCCCATAAACTTTGTCCGATAAGAATCTGATGGGAAAACTGACATGCAGGCCCTTTCCTACCGGCCTCAAGATGACGAAAAAAACCCAACAGGGAGGGGGAAAAAAACCAGCACTTAATGATCCGTGATGAAGTTTTTTTTTCTTTCTTTTGTCAAAGTTTGCTCTCCAACGTTTGCTTTCCCTCATCGTTCACAAAGAGGGGAGAGGCTTACGGGAAAAGGGGGGGGGGGATAAAAAATTAAACCACGCAACGTTTTAACAGCCAGCACATCAAAATAGAAAGCCGAAGCGTTTTACCGTAATGCACCAAGCTGTAAAACAGCATCCTGACAAAGCATCGCTAGGATCTCTCGGTGCCCATTTCGCATCTGCGTAGGTTAAAACCCCCCCATCGGATGGTTTGGCAGACCATTTAAAAAAACACCCGATAAACTTTTTTTTAAGTTTCAACGCTTACCTGTCTGCGGATGTGAACGGTGGGGGGGAGGAGGAGGAGGGGGTAAAATGTTGTGCTCTTTAAGTCGTCTGTAATAAAGGAGGCCGAGTGGAGGGATAGGAGCCGGTCTGCTGTCGCTCCGCCGCTGGATTCAATGATAAAACCGAATAGCCGAGCAAAGCCCCTCCCTTTCAAACCTAATCTCGCGCGCGCGCACAGACGTACTCGCGAGCGCCGCTCCCGCACACACACACACACACACACACACACACGCACACACACACACAGACACAGACACACAGACGAATCTGTGTTTACCGCTGGCAAGATTCAATGCATAGTATCCACAGTCTGCTCCAAATTCGCCCGGCTACCGAGTCTACCCACAACACACTGCAAAACCTGTCTGACTCAATAAAATAATGAGAGGGGGGAAAAAAATCAAGAGTTGTATACTCGGCTGAAGTTTTTTTTTGTGAAACTCCTTAATTGCCTTCAGCAGAATGTCCTTTTTTGGTTATCCTTCAAGGGCCTCTGAAAGAAAATCCTCTGTCAAGAGTGATCATATGAAATGTTAATCTTGGCAAAAAATGGCCCGTCTGCTAGAATACTCACAGGCCAACCAGTAGGCCTTAAAGCCTTTGGAGAGTACGATATCTTTGATATACTGTCGAGACACCAAATAGTGATCAAATAATGTATCTTGTAGCAACGAGAATTAACGGGAGGCTTGACAAAGTTGTCCCCCCCCTTCTCCCTTTTCAGGTTTGACCCCCTCAGCACAACACATCTCCTCCCTTCTGTTATTTGTTTTTTTTTTTTTTAAATTTATTTCTGATTTTTCCCTTTTCTCTCCCAATTTAGTGGCCAATTGATCCCTATTTTAATTCAAACACCCACCCTCGCACTGCATGCGTTCGCCAACTGCGTCTCTCCGGCCGGCAGTCTCGAAGGAGACGCCTCCCCACTTTCGTGACAAGGCGAATCCAAGCCGAACCACTGTTTTTCCGACATACACAGAGACGCATTCACATGACGAACACAAGCCGACTCCGCCCCCCTCCCGAAGACAGCGTTGCCAATGATTGCTGCTTCATCGAGTCCGGCCATAGTCGGATCTGACGAGACCGGGGCGCGAACCCCAGTCCCCAGTGGGCAACTGCATCGACACCAAGCCGATGCTTAGACCGCTACGCCACCGCGGACTCCCTTCTGTTATTTGTGATCTCTTATCTGCCAGAAAGTTTGGTGAGGATTCGAGGAGTTAGTACCCGGCGACAACACAACGGCCTCAGTGTTATACTTACTAACATGAAATAATAGCATCGAGTTGCCCCCTCTTTGTGTTGCCTTTAAAACAATGATGTGCTGGACAAAGGATGAAGTTAAGAGTATTAGGCTATTGGTGCAGAAACAAAACAGCATGTGCGCTGGTGCTCGGCTGCATATGTCGCTCAGAGATGGGGCCGTAGGAAATGTGAACTGTCTGTCTGTCGTGTGCATGCACAAATATCCTCGTGTCCAAGTGTGTAGTAGTATGCATGGGTAGATAGAGGAGAGAGAGAGAGAGAGAGAGAGAGAGAGAGAGAGAGAGAGAGAGAGAGGTTTCAGGGGCCACTTTGCTCAGCAAAACTAAAAGTTTATTTACATTCCTTCAAGTTGATGTTTTTAGATAAAACTACCTTCCCTCATCTTCCAGTTTTGTTCAGATTTGCCAACATTAAAGAAAAAAATCTAATTTGCACATGTCAGCCTAACAATTTTGAATATACTCATGCAATATCAGTTTTACAGTGTAATTTGATTGCCAAAAATGATACTGTGACTATAGGGCATGTTTATAGCTAGTGTAATACCTTGACAATCTAGAGAGCTGCTCACTGGCTATATTTATATCATGAGCTCAGGTGTTTACTTCAGCCATATCCTTGGTTTATGCTTTGCCTCATCAGGGTTATGGCTTTTCATGGATACACGCACCAGTTGTGGGACTTTCTTTTGGACATAAGTTGGTGATTGGGTCGTGAGATTGAAAAACGAGATTTGTAAAAACAGAGCATTACTGCAGCATAATGTGCATGTCCCTACACAGATATGAAGTGCGCTGTAACCCTATAACTGCCTCTCCTGGGATAGTGCTCAGCATATGGATGTCGTTCCATGTTTATCTGGCCTCAAACTGGAGTAACTGTATGGCCAGTGGCTGTTTTTTCCCCCACTGTGGGATTTGCAGCCACTGTCAGGGATGCATTTGTGTATTAGCACTTTTAGAGCCCCAGGTGAGCACAGAACTGTCCTGCCAAACTCACCTGATCCATACTATTTGTAATTTTCTCATGCCTGTGCCAGATAAAACACATGTATAGCCTAACAACCTCTCATATAGGTTATAGAGGACACGAATCACTTGTTGCTAACAAACTGAGCGTCTTTGTTTCTTACATTACAGTTAATGAAACTTTACGCCATCCTCACAGCATTTAAAGCAAGGGAAAGGGAGCAACCTTATTAAGTTGTACTCAAGTGACTGGAAAGTGCTTCACTTTACTGATGAGGGTCAATCACTCCACTCCACGCCGTGGCTCTGCAAACACCACAGCAGTTAGTTTTAGGATGACATGGGAAACAAGGCCATCTTTGGGATCAGTCAAACTTAAACATTGCAATGATTTCTTTGATGCAAGACACTGTTAAATGTTTTGGTCCTCAAAGTCTGTCTGCCATTTACAAACCACAAGATGGATGCCCGGCTGTAGCCGCAGTGAGGTCAGCACCCAGTTTATTTTTTTTAATTTTTTTTGGTAGCACATGGTCTACTCAACATTGACCATTCAGTCCACCACAAACCGCGGACCAATGAAAAATGAAAAAAGAAAAACCAACTTGATGTGTCGATCTCTTCAGCACCAGAGCCAACTTGGATATACTGGAAAGAAAGAACCCATAACAAAACCAAAAAATTGATACTATGGAGGAAATTTCAATTGTCTTGACTACCTCTGACTTTCTGCTAAAAGGTCATATTTTGAAAAGGTGAAAACCGCTGAATCAATATTGCAGAATTCTCTGTAGGAAACTGTGGGGAACATTTTGCATATTTTTATTGATGACAAACTCATAATTATATGTTAACTGATAAATCTGTTCATATTCTTTTTGCTGATTCTCAACTTACTGTACCAAAACACTCCACCTTGCATTATGTACATGGGCAAAGTTTAAACTCAACACAAATACCTGGATCACGTCTCCAACCCAAGGCAAATTCAAGTTTCATCTATTTCATCGAAGAGACGGACACAGGTTTGAAACCTTTCCCTGATCCTAGTCCCTCTGACCCCCTTCCGTGACTTAAGTTTTCATCCTGTAAAATGATTTATTGTGATCGGTTACGTGGTGTGCAGGAGGCATGGGGAGGGATTAAAAGCCTATAGCCGTAACCCACCTGCCTCAAGGTCTACTTCCATGACATCTCCAGTGGTCCCAGGACGGGTCCCTGGGAGACACCGCCACTCCAGCTATAAGTCTAATAAAAGCAAACACAGGATCACTTCTTTGTTGACTTGAACTAAACGTTGAAATTTACCAGGTGAATATGATACTTTGTCAAAATTCAAACACACAGCAGTTATGTTAAGACTGCTGTTTATAGCAGAGTTGTTTCATGTTCCATATAGTAGAGTCGTTTCATATTTCATTTAATAACAGCATAGTAGCTCTGGGATGAATTTCCAACCCGACGGGATGCACTGTAAAATAAATTTTAAAGGTACGAAAAAAAAGAGTATTCCTGAATATTTGTAAAATAGTGGCATTCAACATTTTCCGGGTTCAATCAAAGGCATTTGAGGTTTTCATTGGTTTGGACAACAGTTCATAGGAAAGTCATCATTCTGCACATTTTTTTAAATGCACATCATCACTGCACTAAACTTCACATGGCCTTTCAAGGAAGTATGAATTTATCACGACAAGAATAGATCTGCATATATGTGAGGTGAATTTCTTTAGCATAAAACGACTCAAAGATATATACTGTGAAGTATGATAGCCCCTGGTACGCCCCGTGTGCAGTGGGATTACTCGTAAAACATCTTAGACAAGGAAGGAGCAGGACCCACCACTCCTCCACATGTCTGCCCAGAGATGAGCTGACGGTGGTGGGCTGTCTCTTCTAGCATGGGCCCATCTGGTCATTGCCAGGCCATAGGCTTACTCTCTCATGACCCACAAACCGCATCCTCCTGATGTCCATAAATGGATATTTGCAGCATTGCATTCAGATAGTCATTTCCTTGTTGTGTCCCATCCAAACCATCCGTCAGCTAATTCTTCATCATTGTAGCGGGGTGGGGGTTTTAAAATGCCGTGTTTTGCTTTTAATAGAAATAGCAATGTGGCAGCCAGTATTGTTCTGGAAAATTCACTATACAAGGATAATTTTGTGAAAATACAGAGTTGCCCTATTTACAAATACACCCGATCTGATGTAACTATCCCTTGTGCAGTTTAGACTAGGGTTAGCGCCTATGTAGACAACTGGCTTAGGGGGAAAGGAGGGGTGGATGACAGCAGGAATGTCATTTAGTTTATTAAGCGGGTACCTCCCATTGCAGATGTTTTATTCAAATAGGCCAAAAACACCTCACAGAAGAATCAACAGTGAATTCTGGTGTCGCAGAGCCAAAATACATTCGGGGAGATAAAGTAAACACTTGAGATGTCATCCTAACGTTTTGGTCACACAGCCAAGACTTAATTGAATACATGATAGGGCCATCAAAGCCTAGTGCAGCTCAGGCACCTTATGTTGAGCAATTTCACCATAATACCAGCAATTTATGCCAAAAATGGGGGCTCTTATAGCCCGTTTCTTGCTTGTTTCAGTCTAACCTAAACTGACACAAAGCACAGCAGCAGAAAACAAACCTTTGAAATCATTCCTGCTGAAGATTCCCAACTGGGGAAAATATAACATTGTGTGGGATGTTTGATATCACCAACCAAGGAACACCCATCTGTGTACAATCAGAGGAGAAACCATCTGTTCATCATGAAAAAAAAGGGGGGGGGGCTGTCATGAACAAGAGTGTGAAATTGGAATTGCAAGGGAGAAAATAGAATGGCTGGTTTTTTTAGTGAGCTATTTTCATGTTGCCGGTCTTGTGACAAACTATTATGAAAAATTGCGGTGTTAATACTGTTTATGAAAATGAAAAGACTTTCATTAAAATTCTTTTCATTTTGTTGTCACCCATGCAGAAAACTGTATGTCGACCCCCCCCCAAAAAAATAAATCCAGATAAATATGTGTATATTTGCCCCTAAAATGAAAAACACAAGTCGGTAATGATTTGCATGAACTACATTACATGACACATTCATGACACAGCTATAGACAGTCTGTAGATATGCCATAACTGATCCAGTATGAGTCATAAAGGTTTTATTCACATGTTATGATTCCACCTTGCAGGCTGATAATTCTCATGTTAAACCCACTGACTGATTTTCTTGCCTCCACTAATTTTTTTTCTGTTGCTGTATGCCTGATGATGATACCATACCACATCTGGAGAGCTGAATCAAGTAGGCTTAACACAAGACTCAGTCAAGATGAGAAGTAGGCCTAACACAAGACTCAGTCAAGATCAGAAGTAGGCCTAGCACAAGACTCAGTCAAGGTGAGAAGTAGGCCTAACACAAGAACTATCATAACATGTGAATAAAACCTTTATGACTCATACTGGATCAGTTATGGCATATCTACAGACTGTCTCTAGTTGTGTAACGAATCTGTTGTGTAATGTAGTTCATGTAAATTGTTACCAGTCTTACAAGTACAAAGCATCTCTCTATCACTACAAACAGGCCATTGTCTTGTCACACACATTATTTAGTAAAATCCAATACAAACTAATTGAAAGGACATATCTGAATTGTCACAGGTTTGATATAGCCAAAGTGTGTTCACTGGGTTCCTTATCTGCTCCTTAAACCAACAGTAAGCTTCAGCTAGACGCCTGAAATGTAAACGTAAGAAGACAAAGAAAGGGCTGAGTCCACAACTGAGACTTGCTTGAAACTATAATTTCAACTGGCAATTCAGGGTGGACATTTCCCTTAATCCTTGTTTGGTTTCAGTGCCATCTGAGTGTTCAGAGTTCAGATAAGTTCAATAACCGAGCAAGGTAAAGAGGATATTATCCTTCCAGCAGTGTCAACATGCTGCCATGCCACAGACTTTATTCCCAAATCAGAGAATAGGAATAGAAGGTGATGCTTGGACAGCCCCTGGTGGAGATGATAATAAACTGAGCTTCATTAACGTTAGTCGGATGGTTTATTTGTTGTGTTATCAGCATCCTGACCTATACCGCCACCCACAGTTTGAAACAGAGAGTCGATTAAACCCTACAGCCAATTACTATGTGATAATACACAGATTTACTTACCCACGATTCACAATGAAGACCAACTTTAGTCATCTATAAGTGCAATTCAGATCGTTTACCTTGGAAGAACTGGTATGAAATATGACGTTAACCGGTACTGTCAATTTAACATGGTTCTTTTCAGAAGCAATTTAATGGAGAAAGTGACAATTAAACAATTGTTACTGTTAAAGTACTGCATACATAAATAGCAACCAAGACAATTCACATTTTTACTTAGATAGCATTAACCAATAAAACTGTTTGCATAACACAACACGTTTAAATTTACAAAAGGATAAATTTCCATGCGTGTACTTCAGTCTTTCATGTTTAATCACACATACCCATGGCACAAAATATCACAGTATCAAGGTAGTAATATTGAAATTAGCAGACAGCTGTGGGCCTCACAAAAGCAGCTAAAATAAAGCGGTTCCATTATCTAAATCAAATATGTAAACAGTTTACTGTTGAGCACTAAACTTCTTTTTCCTTCCCTCCATTCCAGACAGGGCCTCCACATTCTTACGCCAGTCTGTCACCTCTTCTTTCTGCAAGACAGACAGACAGACAGACAGACAGACAGACAGATAGATAGATAGATAGATAGATAGATAGATAGATAGATAGATAGATAGATAGATAGATAGATAGATAGATAGATAGATAGATAGATAGATAGATAGATAGATAGATAGATAGATAGATAGATAGATAGATAGATAGATAGATAGATAGATAGATAGATAGATAGATAGATAGATAGATAGATAGATAGATAGATAGATAGATGAATGGATGGATGGATAGATAGATAGATAAATAGATAAATAGATACAGACAGACACACAGAGAGCGACAGAGCGAGGGTGAGAGAGAGAGAGTGAGATGGCGATGGCAAGAGATAAGACAGAATTGGAGATGGAGAGACAGAGAGACACACACACAGAGAGAGAGAGAGAGAGAGAGAGAGAGAGAGAGAGAGAGAGAGAGAGAGAGAGAGAGAGAGAGAGAGAGAGAGAGAGAGAGAGAGAGAGAGAGAGAGAGAGAGAGAGAGAGATGGGGTTAAGCAGGGAAAAAGTCTGTCCTAAATTAAAAAGATGTCTGCATTTTTGAGTGCCATAATCTCTGCAAAGAGGCTCCTCTCCCCCGCCTACACTATTATAATAATGTGGTCAGTTTTATGTGTGTGTGTGTGTGTGTGTGTGTGTGTGTGTGTGTGTGTGTGTGTGTGTGTGTGTGTGTGTGTGTGTGTGTGTGTGTGTGTGTGTGTGTGTGTGTGTGTGTGTGTGTGTGTGTGTGTGTGATATTGAGTGGTGGAGGGAACCATGGAAACAGGGTACAGTACTCTACTAGATTTCCTTTGCACTAAGCGTGTGAATATGGCAAATTAACAAGTAGGGAAAAAAAACAGAAGAAGAAACAGTTCCGTCTTTTGGATTTAAAAATTAAATCACTGAACGGTGCTCTTAGAAATTTGCACTTGATAAGTTAGATAAAGGTGCGAAAATGCCAATTCCAGAGAACTATGGGGACTGCGTGCTTTGATTAAAATAAACTACTTTCTTCTGCCCGCTGCCTCAACAGAATGAGGGAACTATTCTTGCGCAAAAAAATAACAAACAAAGGGTTGATTAAATTTTCAATTAGCATATCTTTATGCAGAATACTCGCTATAGCTTGGAGGCTCATAATTAAGTAGAGGGTGATGCAACTTTAAATCACATACGTTACAACGTGCTGCATATACACCGTGGGCGAGGGGTCACCGAGGATTAACAGAGATTAGCTGTGCAGCACGCAGACTACCTGAACGGGTTCTCGTTATTGAGACTCATAATCATGCATACCATCCCGAGTGGGACAAAAAGTCTGAAGGCGAGGGTTTTGTGTCTCGCTCCAGGACATGTGGCTGCTGGGACACACTGGCTGTGGTGAGGATCAAGCCCTGTGACCTTCAAATTAGGTGCCGCCTCTTTTACCAATACAATTACAATCTACAATTTCATTTAGCATACGCTTTTATCCAAAGCGACGTACATCTGTTAGAAACAAGATTACCGTGCTTCCGGGTTAGTGTAGTGGTCTATTACGTTTCCTACCAACACGGGGATAGCTGGTTCGAATCCCCGTGTTATGGAGATTGTGTTAAGACACAACTGGCTGGGTATGTGGGTGGAAAGCCGAATGTGAGCGTGTGTCCTGGTTGCTGCATTAGCGCCTCCTCTGGTCAGTTGGGGGCCTGCTTGGGGGAGAGGGGGAACTGGAGGAATAGCGTGATCCTCCCACGCACTACGTCCCCCTGGTGAAACTCCTCACTGTCAGGTGAAAAGAAGTGGCTGGCGACTCCAAATGTATAGGAGGAGGCATGTGGTAGTCTGCCGCCCTCCCTGGATAAACAGAGGGGGTGGAGCAGCGACCAGGACGGCTCAGAAGAGTGGGGTAATTGGCCAAGTACAATTGGGGAGAAAAAAGGGGGGGAGGACAAAATTATCGCCATTTGAAAAATACATATACCTGCCCGACACCTTCTCTGCCAAAATTATTGCACCAAAATAAGACTTATCGCTAAGTATTACAGGTGTAAATAGTTAATAGGTGTTAGCTAATAGGTACGACAAACTGGTTGTTCACCCACCCTCTAAAAGCCATCCTAGGAGGAGTGATAGAAACAACCTTTCAGGTTCGTAACTACAGCCAAGCTGGACACACACACACACACACACACACACACACACACACACACACACACACACACACACACACACACACACACACACACACACACACACACACACGTACGCACATAAAATCCACGCACATACATACAGAGGCAACTCAACAAGACCTCATTAGCTTGTATATATCATATCACTGCTCACACATCACATCATATCAGATCTTAATTCTTTAACTGTGAATTCATGCCGAGACAGCCAAATACTCTGAACCTTCCCACGAAGGGATTGTTGTTCGCTCATCTAAATATATGGAGCTTAAGGAACAAGATTCATGAAATATGCAGTCTAATCGAATCAAATGATAATTAATGTACTAGCCATATCAAAGACACTTTTGATTCATCTGAGGACTCAGAGGTTGCAATACATGGCCACAGTTTGTTCAGGAGGGACAGAAATAAATATGATGGTGGAATTGCTATGTATGTTCAGAGTCATAGTCTAGCCAAACAGCATTATGACTTAATGACAAATTAAATAGATTTTCTGTGGCTACAGGTACACCTACCACATTTAAAACCTATTAGTCGGCTGCAGCTACAAGCCGCCTAGTGCGGATGTGAAATATCTTGAGGTTATTTATGAAATGTTGGTGACTGAAATCTATTTTCTGGGGGATCTGAATATTGATGCATTTAATCATAACTCTCCCATGTGGAAAAAGATTACGTCTGCAGCCATAACATGTAAATTGACTCAGGTAAGTGACATTACCAACCAGAATGCTTACAGACAAGTTACAACATCAATTTGCGGTGATCACTTCTTCATTAAAATGCCTGAGCACGGTTCCAAAGCTGTATCGGTAACACTGGGTTTCAGTGATCATAACTGAAATTATGATACTTTATACAATACTGAATTGCCCTTCTGGGATAAATAAAGTTGTCTGAATCTGAATACCCAGGCTGACTCTAAGATAAATTTAGAAGGTCTTATAAAGGGTTCAAGGAGTTCAGGAGTTATCTGAAGAAGAGTTTAAGAGTGTGCAATGCCTGAATGTATGTAGAGAAGAAGATCCGGGGAAATTATTTAAGGGCATTGCAGATAAACACGCCCCATTGACAAAGTGGACTGCTAGGTCAAATGGTACACCATGCATGGATGATGTGCTAAGGAACTTGATGGCCCAGCGTAATGACACTAAAAAGTTGCAGATAGAACTGGTACTTTATATGATAGACTAAGTTATTGTAAACTAAGAAATGCTGTGACCAAACTTGATAAATGGGAAAAAAAGAGAAGAATATCATAAGCTCAAAATTAATGAGGCTAAGAATGATGGAAAAAAAAAACTGGACAACTCTGAATAACATCATGGGGGAGAATTTGAATGTGCCTTACTCTTTTATTGAAACAGAAGGTGTATCTATTACTAAACCACATGATATCACTAATTATTTTAATAACTACTTTACAAGCAAGGTACACAAACTGAGAAATGCCATGAGTGTATCAGATGACTCAGTGTCACAAACCACCATAAAAGATGCACGAACCTTGGTGTGGCATATCACTTGTTCCACAGGTGTGGAACAAGTGATGATTTGAAAATGTCATCATCCATACATGTTTTTAAAAAGAAATTAAAACATAAATTAATTCAGAAATATCCTGCTGACTGATACACTAAAAACTTGCTAATTATGTGGCTCGGACTTTAGATTTATTTTTATTTAAAACTTTTTTTTGGTAGGTTTTATTCCTTTTATTTTTCTTTCCTTTTATATCTGTTACTCTTTATGTAAATTACTTTGCTTAAAGTATGGGCCCCCGTCCATAAGCTCTACTGAGCTTCCTTGGGGTGTCCCTTTTTACACCATTTTGTGTATTATATATGTATACATTTTATTTTTTCATATTTGTGTGAAATATGGTTGAAAGTTGAAGACTGCATCATCAAAGAGAGGCAGTGCATGTTTGAGTTTCACCACGCAGAAAAAGAATATGTTGAAAAGTTGCTGTTATCGCTCTCTGATGAAAAATCTCCAGGTACAGATAACCTAGATGGCAAATTACTCCGAATTACGGCCAAATATATATCGGCACCATTATGTCATATATTTAATAACTGTTTGGCTATGGTGTGTGCCCGGAGATTTGGAAAGAGGCAAAGGCCATTCCACTGTATAAGGATAATAGATCTGTCTTCACTGGTTGGTCCCAACAGTCCTCCTATTAGTCGTTTCCCAGTGCTGAGTAAATTACTAGAGAAAATTGTATATGTTCAAATCCAAGATACTTTTTTTAAAGTAACTGCTTGATTATGAGCCACCAGCATGCATATAGAGAAGGGCATTCCACAAACAGAGCATTAGCACAAATGAATGATTGGCTAAAGCGCATGGATGGCCAGAGGCTGGTGGGGGGCGGGGGGGGGTGATGTTAGATTTTAGTGCTGCTTTTGATATTATTGATTGCCTGTTGCTTGGAAAACTCAAATGTTATGACTTTAAATTCACTGTTTTATCCTGGATGGAGAGCTACCTATCCAGGAGAAGGCAGAGAGTGTTCTTCAAAAGGTAACTTTTCTGATAGCAAAGAGTTAAAATGTGGGGTTCCTCAGGGCAGTTGCTTAGGACCTCCTATATTCTATATTTACAAATGATCTCCCATCAGTATTAGATAAAAGCAATAGTGGTTATGTTTGTGGATGATTTGACTTTGCACAGTGCAGAATTAACATTTCAAGAGCTAACTGATGTACTGAGCATTGAGCTCAGAACAGTGGCTGAGTGGTTAAAGAAGAATAAATTAGTGCTGAACATTTCTAAAACAAAATGTATGGTGTTTGGATCTAGAAATATGCTGGTCAGTAATCCTAAACTAAGTTCATCACTTGGGGGAAAGCCAGAAGAACAAGTTAAAAAGACCAAGCTACTTGGCATTGTGTTGGATGCCAGACTTATGTAGACTGAACACATTAATACCGTAACTAAACTGGGTAAAAGAGCGTTTCAGTTACCAGTAAATGTTAAAAGTATGTAACGTCAAGAACTCTGAACCAAGTGATCCAAGCTTCAGTTTTGTCACACCTTGAGTACTGTCTAGTCATTTGGTCATCCACAGCTAAGAAAGACCTAGAAAAAACCCCCAACTCAATCTCCCTCAAAACAAAGCCGCCAGATTAGCCCTCCATTGTTCACTGTGCACAAATGCTTTTAAAATGCACAGAAATCTCTCGTGGCTTCCTGTAGAGAACAGATTACATTCCAGTCTTCTGATCTTCTTCAGGAATGTCTTAATTGACAAGAAACCACAGTATTTTTCTGACCAAGCGGTGTACATCAGAAGCGAACGTAACCATCCGACCAGACAGGCCAGCACAGGATATCTCTTACCACCTGGACCTAGGACAAATTTCCTCTAATCTATAAATTACAGAGCCACTACAGGATGGAATTCTTTACCAAATCACGTTATCAAAACAAATACCAGAGCTGCTTTCAAGAAAACAGTAAGAGTACTAATTGCAATTAACTGTAAGAACAAACAACAAATGAGCCATCTTGCTTGCTGATTGTTTTTTTTAAATGTCTAACGATTTGATGATGGATCTTTGTTTTCTAATTTCTGTTTTGTTTATAGCGTGTAATGATTTGATGATGGATTTTTGTAAGTCTGGATATATATAATGTATATAATTGTTTGTTAAATGTGTGCTTTCTGTGTTGGACCTCAGGAAGACTAGCTGACGTCATGGCCTTAGCTAATGGGGATCCTAATAAACTAACAGTTGAACCCTCTACCTACAAAATATTAATAATCTACATTATATAAAATGATCTGAAATGTTTGATCAATAAATCTCAGTTGGCAACTGTCCCGTACATGGGTATGAAAGTGCTTTGCAAGGAAACCTTCAAATATAAAGTTAAAATAACTTTTCTACTCATATCAAAGCTGAGAGTAAAGTAAAAACCCTGATCTCAACTTCACCTTCTCCTCTTCTTTCTTCACTGTCTTCAGGTTGGCTTTAAAGTCCGCCTTGGCTGATAGCTTGGCTTCAGCCAGACCTCCTAACACATCTCCAGACCTCTTGACTTTCTTCAGGTTTGGCTTCTTGTAGCTCTTCAGCTCTGAGATCTTCTGACTCAGAGACTGGATCTGAGGGTCAGCATCAGAAAAATCAGCATTACAAGGCATTATTTGCATTTTTCACTTTCACAGACTTGTAGTCTGGGGTGGATATTTTGCGGGCAACTACAGCGCAGATGTAAAAAACGTCTTTTGTTCCCTGTCCTTTGTGGATTAGAGCAGCTCGCAGAGGCTGTACAGTGAGAAGACAGCCTGATGTGATACGAGCCTTTCATACCAATTTTTGCAAGTTCCCAATGATTTCAGGCAGCACATGAAAAATAATGATTCCACTTTGGTGCAGCGAGAGATGCAAATAGATATAATGTTCGATGGAAGGCGAATTTAGAACACTGCATTTGATCTTCAAAGGCCTTAGATTACATCAGGTAAAGTACAAATGCAGTTAGCTTCCATCAACATTCTGACACAGAGTTAAACCTCTGTTCATTTCCATTACAAAGACACATACCTCTTTCTCATTCTTGGCCACCTTCACCTGAATATCGTAGCGCTCTTCATCCACTATGTCAATCTTTCGGTGCAAATCCTTACAGACCTCCTGTGAAGAGAACAGACTCGGTATTTTTTTAAACCACAAAGGGGATGTGAGGGAATGGGAAAAAATATATAAAGAAAAAGAAGCGATTCATCATTAAAGAGTAAGTAAAAACCAATGGCTTTGAAATTCTACTCAGTTTTTGACTAGGCAGGTGTCAGGATGCCTTTTAAAGCTTTGTTCTTCTGGAATGACGTGTGTACAGAAAAAACCCCCAAAAAACCAAGATACTGTTTACCTGTGAAACACATGGGGACCGTTACTGACAAGAACATGTCTGTTATAGCATAAAATGTCCAAAAAAATAAAATGAAAAAAAAAATAAATAAAAAATCCTGGTCTGTACATTGGCCTATTCTGAGAAGCGTAGGGCATTTTCACCAGCCTTGGGAGAGGCTCTTTATCAGATACCGGTATTTTGTAGATGAAAGTGATGAAAAGCAAATGCAATATTCAAGAGTAATCTTTGCACATATGACACACGAACGCCATCAAGGGAATAAGATAGGTATTTAGTCAAACTGCAAAAAAAAAAAAATCACCCCAACTCGCATTAACTTATAAAACCTTTTTTTTTGGCTTTTCTCCCCAATTGTACTTGGCCAATTACCCCACTCTTACGAGCCGTCCCGGTCGCTGCTCCACCCGCCCCCCTGCCGATCCGGGGAGGGCTGCAGATTACCTCATGTCTACTCCGATACATGGAGTCGCCAGCGACTTCTTTTCACCTGACAGAGAGGAGTTTCACCAGGGGTACGTAGCGCATGGGAGGATCACGCTATTCCCCCCAGTTCCCCCCCGAACAGGCGCCCCGACCGTCCAGAGGAGGCGCTAGTGCAGCGACCAGGACACATACCCACATTTGGCTTCCCACCCGCACACACAGCGAATTGTGTCTTTAGAGATGCCCGACCAAGTTGGAGGCAACACCGGGATCCGAACCTCTGATCCCGGTGTTGGTAGGCAACGGAATAGACCGCTACGCTACCCGGACGCCCCAGTGCAACTCATTTCGATAACGTTTTTCCGCTGAGTGACACAAAAGGGTGCTGACCATTTGAAGACGCCCCGTCTCTCTCGTCTTGGTGAGAGTATATCTGAAATAAGTGACATTACTTCAGCCCCATTGGTGGACAAATGGGATGTTTAAAACCGGAACTGAACACCGAATCCCTCGTGAACAGCAACACACTTCATCTCCTATGGCTCCAGTGGAACCAATTGTGGCCAGCAGCTGAAGTCGGTGGTTGAACTAAGCGGCTCCCCGGTGTGAATGTATATAAATGTATGAACATAAAGCACAGTGATGCTGGAGGAAAGAAAAGGGATATAACTGGAAAAAAAGTTCAGCAAAAAACCCTTGCCTGAACAAGTACAGCAGTTCTATTTCCAAATGCAATACATCCATTTTGGGAAACAATATTACTTGAATTTCCTCATTTAATAGTCTTTAAATTATGAGCTAGAGTTCAATTCACTGACCGAGTTCATCTCTACCCTCTTAAAATGTTCCACCGAGTTCATTTAAATGTTTTACTATCCATCATTTTGCAAACAATGTGTTGTGTGTAAGAGGAAATTTAATCCAATGCTCACTTAGTTAATCTTTTCATATCATCATGTATATTCATAGGCTTCGAGCGTAAACACTTGTATCCGATTATCATTCATCTAATGCATGTAATTCATCCATGTTTAATCAGTTCATTTTGAGTAGACGTTTTGCAGTCATCATATTTAAATTATCCATTTCAATAAGGGTTTCACAAATATATAATCATGGTCCCAGAATCATCATTTCACTGCACTATGGCAACACAAGTAGAGTAAATAATCTCTGTGTTCCTCCTTAGAATGGGATGTCAGGATAATTTGACCGAACCTCATCAGAGATAAAGTGGTTAATCTGCAAACTATCTGGGATCTGAGAGATGTGCTTAAAGTGGATGCTTTGCAGGACTTTCGGAGCCCTGTTTGTGCATGTTCGTTGACAAGCGTGTACCCAGCAACTCTCCCGACTGGATTATTTCAATAACGTGTGGATCATTTCTCATTTAAAGCAAGTGGTGCGGACCATTCTGTAGCAGTTGCTTCTCACCACGTGGTCGATAACCTAATCCCGTAGCAAAATTTAACACGCGGCACATCACGCTGCGGGAATCGTTTGCTCTCGGTGTACTGCATCTGTACCTGTAGCTCCTGGAGAGACAGACCGGAGAGACTGAGGGGTGGTGCATTCTTCTTTAACGCTGTCTCTCTCTCTGTGATCTTGGCTTTGTGCTCCTCCTCCAGCAATACCTCAGCCCTCTTCAGTAGCTTGCTCTGTCAATGAACCGACCATACAGTGACTGATATGACTACGTGTAAACGGGGTTGAGAGCGTAAGGCGTAGCTAGTGATGATTATCTTCCAGTTACAACATGTATTGGTGCCTTTCATATCCTTTTTTTTGGGGGGGGGGTGTTTCCCCCCTTTTCTCCCCAATTGGACTTGGTCAATTACCCCACTCTTCTGAGCCGTGCCGATCGCTGATCCACCGCCTCTGCCGATCCGGGAAGGGCTGCAGACTACCACGTGCCTGCTCCGATACATCTGGAGTCGTCAGCCGCTTCTTTTCACCTGACAGTGAGGAGTTTCACCAGGGGGATGTAGCGCGTGGGAGGATCACGCTATTCCCCCCAGTCCCCCCCCCCCAAACAGGCACCCCGACCGACCAGAGGAGGCGCTAGTGCAGCGACCAGACAAATACTCACATCCGGCTTCCCACCCGTAGACACGGCCAATTGTGTCTGGAGGGACGCCTGACCAAGCTGGAGGTAACACGGGGATTTGAACCAGCGATCCCCGAGTTGGTAGGCAACGGAATACACCGCCACGCTACCTGGACACCTCCACCTTTCATATCCTTTGATTACCCTCATTACATCAACCATTTCAGTTCACCAGCATCCGTTAGACTAACCAGAACCAGAAGAGGCAGAGTGGCTTTACCTTGAGCAGGAGCCTGCGGGTTGCTGAGTACTTTGGTTTTCTCTAAGAGACAAGAAAGCATTTTGTCAATTTATGGCTTCCGCAATTGAACTGGAGTCATTCAAAAAGGCCCATTATAAAGAAGAGCTCACACAACTGTAGGCATTGGCATGTACACACACACACACACACACACACACACACACACACACACACACACACACACATGCATGCACATGCACGCACGTACATGCACACACACGCACACACACGTCAATACCCAAACGCAGGTTTAACAAGGGTAATTATCAAAACATTAGAGGCATAATGCAGAACACTACCGAGGACATTACTCAGACAATACATGTGTTAATACTTATTGAATAACTAAGCAAAAAATGAACTAGGTGGGAGCATAACACCGTTACAATAAGCGCGTCATTATGCGACTGGGGTCGACAAGACAGCGATTAGAAAACCGGTAGCGTCAGCAGCAGCCACAAACAACAAGGTGTCAAACCAAGATCTACAACTCAAGCGATTCTTACAGGTCTGCGTCAGGGTGGAGGATGAGAAACAAACACATCAGGAGAAGGTAAATCATTTTCCTTCCGCGATCAATAACAAGGATATTACTCTGAAGATGAGTGATTGAAATGCATGGGCGTGTGTGACAGGCGGACACTCACCCCTCAGACATGGCTGTCCTTGTTTAGAGATTTCCTGATGGACAGCCAAAATAGTTTGATAAGCAATTTGCCTGGCTCACACATTCACAGCTCTGGCATTCTCGCACAGGGCACCATATGGCATGGATCATAAGATCACAAGATCTGATTATGAATTGTTATATCGTGTTGTCGGATTTGCAGGGAATAGCAAAACTGTTAACCTCTCAGATATCATTTATTTGATCATACCTACTATAATTAGCGCACGGGGGGAGGAGGGGCTGCACCCACCACTGGGGGGCTGGAGCTCCCCCTAGTGGTGGGTGCAGCCCACCCCCCCAGTAGTGGCAGGTGGCTGTGTAACATCTTAGACGCAACAGTATGCCTAACTTTTCCTAACGTACAAATGCAAAAAAACCAAAAACAACAAAAACAAACAAACAAACAAACAAACAAACAAACAAAAAACATGCCATTGTAAACAGTGGGCTAGGGCTAAGTGGAATGTACGTTTTTAATAACAAAGTGAGTAAACACTCCATTCCAAATCTGCTACACACACGCCTTACAAACAGAACAATGGCGTCATACTGTAGCGACCGGGGGAGGCGGTCGCTCTGACGGTCGGCGGTTCTGCGCTGTTAGATTTAAAATTGTGTTTAATGATGTGGTGTTCATGCTGGGGTTGTTCTTGTGTTGTTGCTTTGGGGGTTCGACTCAGACTAAGTAGGAGTCCGTTTACTGACTAACTGCCTGTAGGACCGTGACTGGGACCGATGTCGCCACTTGTGACATGGGGGGCTCATTACGTTGTTGTCAGTTCTGGTTCGTTCTGGTCAATGTGAGTAAAAAAAAAGCACTCCCGGGGTGGTGGTGCGGTGGATGGGGGGCACGGGAGTTGCGATTAAAAACAGACCCCTGTCTCTCGAATCATTCTTCCACACCGGCTCACCACAGTACTGTGGTGAAATTCAAGGTGCAGCCGGGGACCGCCACAGCCGGGACGCGAACCCGTGTCTCCCACTCCGCAAGCGACAACGTTAAGCACTCGACTGAAGGGTCCGACCCGTTGGTCAAGGACCAACGTGTCTACTTATCCATGCACGTTACAATACTTTTCGTGTTAGTTGGCAGCCCCCCCTACTTAAAACATCTTCCCGCGCGCCTGCTTGCTATGCATATGATAATTAATTCACACAGATGTTAATATCATGATAAAGTTGCAGCTGCACAGGGTCGGGTTTCTGTTAGTCATGAACAGCTACACCGTATTCACCGGTGATGTTTGCACATGCTCTCAGGTGGTAGCTAATATCAATATGCGTTGGACCTGCAGAGCTAAACGGATGTTGGGTGACCATAATTTAACATACACAGCAGCACAGACTGAAGAAGCCACTGGACGAGGCGCCAGTGATTATCAGGATGTAATTGCCCCAAAGCCTCCCCTCCCTCCCCCGCGGTCATCTTCCTCCCGTGGCTAGAACTGCTGCCCTTGCATCGGCTGTATCTTGTCCTACGATTTCTACAGAAAACGCTATTATGGCCATCTCTCCCGGGACCGGATCGACAGGGTCCCCTCTCGGCCCAAGCTCGGGATAAAAATGGCTGACCTCGCCTCCCTCATCACACACAGAAATGAGGGTACCTGCGCGAGGGGCGAAAGTTCACGCGGCGGGTTAATAGGGTCCTCGGATGAAATCATGCGACGATACAGGGAGGGAAAAAGGGCGACGGTAAAGAAAGAAAGAGGATTTAAAAGAAGAAGATCCTTCGATTATTTCCGCTGCGCTTTGAATCCCTGCGTCCTCCTCGTAGATATCCGCCCCACTTGTGCGGCTGAACATCCCTCAGACGTGTCAAAGAAGAGCAGGCGTTCGCAGGCGATAAGGTTTTCGTGCTATTATGGAGGAGTAGGGAGCATGTTGGGGGGGGGCGGTCTCCGCCGTACGGAGGACCAGGAGGTAGCGGCTGAGTAAAGACGCCGTCCGCCTTAATGTCAGCACCGTGACATAACACGCAGGCGCTGAACCCGTAACCTTCACCGTGACACACCGCTCCGTGTTTCTGCTGGCCTTATTAACTCCCCTATGCCAGAACACACCGAGAGGCCTATCTGAAGCCCCCCCCCCACCGCGGGGGGGCGCACACACACATACACATATATATATATACACACACACTCACACAAGGACACATATACACACAGCCACAGCTACACACACACACACACACACACACACACACTCACACAAGGACACATATACACACAGCCACAGCTATATACACACACACACACACACACACACACACACACAAACACGCGTTACAAAGACTTGGGTCATCTTGTTAGAAGGTTACAGGTGATAACAGTGACCAGGAAGTGTCCCTCTTTTTTTCTTTACACGGACACGTACTAATAGACACACACACACACACGCGCGCGCGCGCGCACGCACACACGCACAAACACACAGCCCATATAGCAACGCCTAGGGCCGGAGAATGAATAAGAATGTGGATGAGGAACGGACGCAATGCTCTGTTTTACGAGGAAGTGATCCGACACCAATAAAAGGCAACTTTATTGGGCGAGTTTCCGGCTGGAGAGATATGCTAACACCAGCCAATTACTCACTCGTACGTGCGCGCGCGCGCACACACACACACAAAATGCAGCTCAACGACACTTCATCAGCTTGTATACACCACTGCTCGCACGTCGCGTTGGAAACAGACAATTACCTCTTAAACAAAATCCTCCCAAAATCTCATCCAGCGTAGAGTATCATAAAACCATTTGAAACGCCAAAAAGCAGAACCCTCCGCTACATTTTTAATCATTTGTTTGTTTGTTAGTTTCATAATGCTTCATCATCAGAAAACTTACCCCAAAGAGGCAATTCTGTCTGGGGGTGAACGTGTTTAGCTGGCGATAACAACAATATGAGGAAAAAAGTGGCTTGGGATTTTGGATGATTGGTTTATAGGTGGTGCTGACCTGCCGTGTGAATGGCTGTCTATAACGGGTCTCTGGAACGCCTCTCTCTCCCGACATTGGTCACATTGTGCAGCCTCGCTGCCAAAAACCTGCAAAGCTGTTCCCCAGGCCATGCTGACCTTTCCCTCCACTTCTGACTAAACCACCTAATTTAGAATGAAGTGTGAGGCCAGCACGTTTCATATCATGTGGCGTGGCAGCTTCATCGCGGCACTATAGCTGTTTACCGTTGACAAAATCAGAGATACTTGCAAAATCATGCACCTGTCTACTGGCAAAAGCATGCAGTCAAAAGCATGCACCTGTCTCAAACCGGCTGAGGGAACGAGAGTTATTTTCTAACCAATCAACGGTGTCTTTTTGTGCAGCTCTGTGCAATATGTCGATATAATATATAACATCCATATCTGGGATTTTGGTAATTGCAATATGGTGATGAAACTTGTAATTCCCTGTTCTTAAAGGCTGCATTACAGTAAATTAATAACAATTTTCTGAACGTATTAGACCGTGTTGGCTGAGTGAAACGAGCAATGAATGCCTCGACCCCTTTAGCCATCATATCCACATTACTAATTATAGGCGGCACGGTGGCCCAGTGGTTAGTGCTGTCGCCTCACAGCAACAAGGTCCTGGGTTCGGACCCCGGGGTTGTGCAACCTTGGGGGGGGGGGTCATCCCAGGTCATCCTCTGTGTGGAGTCTGCATGCTCTCCCCGTGTCTGCGGTGGGTTTTCTCCGGGTGCTCCGGTTTCCCCAACCATCAGAAAGACATGCATGTTAGGGTTAGTACTCCTGGCTGTGCCCCCGACCGAGGCATGGCGAGAAGAACTGGATTTGGTCCCCGGGCGCTGCACGGCGGCTGCCCACTGCTCCCACCTACACAGCTAGGATGGGTTAAACGCAGAGCAGAATTTTCCTAAGGAGATCAACAGAGTATTTGAAATAAAAAAATAAAATAACATCTCAATGGTCAACCCCAAAACATTTACACAACCTATTAAGTATTCAGTGGAAAAATACTGTGATATCCGATTGCCGATATTGCCCGGCCCTATTTTCGTGGCATGCGAATAGTCACTGTCCAAATATTGCCAGTATTCATGGCAGCTGAGCATGCAGTATTTGGACAGCAAACTCCTAAAGTGTCCAATCTCATCCCAGGAAAGAAAGAAAAAAGGCGCCTTGGGGCCATAACCATAACTGTGGTCCATAATTCTGGCCGGGGAATATCACCCCCACCGCCGCCCCAATACGACTACCTCCAAAGACAACACTGGCTGTGGATGTTATTACGGTCAGGTGGTGCAGTCATAAAGGTTCATAATTGTTTAATGGAGCATTTTATGAGACCTCGAGACACCGTGATTCACTGGAGCCCAAAGGCTCTGAATTCCAGACGAGGACACAGTGGGTTTATTAATGCGAGGCTAATCACAGGTGGGCCCTTATCCTCCTTTGGTTCTGGGCAGCTGCTGAAACTGTGTGCAGACCTGAAAGTGGGGCGGGGGGAGGAGGGGGAGGGGTGGTTGGGTGCACATCCAGAGACTGTCTGTCTGTCCGTCCGTCCGTCAGAGTGCACCTGACCTTGCTCTTTGGCTCCGGGCACAAAAACTTGAAAGCAAGGACGAGGACGTTCTGTTCCACCGGCACAAGCAGATGTGCACTAACACAAACACAACACACAACTGCACATTCACAAATGCTCACACGCTTACAGGGGTATAGATACATAGCGTAGGCACACTCACTGACACAGACACACTAGCCAATAAATAATATGTGCTAAAGAGCCACCCCCCCTCCCCTGACACACACACACACACACACACACACACACACACACACACACACACACACACACACACACACACACACACACATGCACACATACTCCCTTACGTTTAAAGCAACTGATAATGCATAAACACATAAGGACGGTTGCGTTAGGAATCTACACAACACATTGTTCCATGGACGAAAATAGCCTTTGCACAGCTGTGTGTGTGTGCAGTGATGCACAGTAATTTGACACTGTCCCAGGGCACAGTTCACCATGAGCTGAATATGCCCCTGTACACACACACACAAACACACGCACGCACGCACACGCACGCACACACACGCACGCGCACACGCAAAAAACACAAATGTAAAGAATCACATACCACATATATGCACACAAACACACACACACACACACAAAGAGAAAGCCACAAACAAACACATAGAACCAAGCAAATATACAGGGAAACACACTACTCTTACTTTCATGCACACACACACGCACACAGACATACAAACAGCTCACGTTGACTATGATAAGTTGTTTCTTCATGCTGAATTTTATAAACTGGGGGTTTACAGTGGCAAGACAGTATATATAAATAAATAAATGGATAAATAAATACAAATATATATATAATCCAGTGAGCCAAGTAAATTCTTTATGAGACAGTACAAGCCTGTTTCATGCCATAAGCAATCATCAGCTGTCAATAAAGCTACTGTGAAAGATCATACCATTTACTGCCTCGTCATGCACATCACGTGCACCGCGTCCAGTGGGGAAGGGGGAGGTGGGACATTGAATGTCACACCTCCACGACTCCACGTGTATCGGAGGCGGCATGTGGTAGCCTGCAGCCCTCCCTGGATCGGCATAGGGGGGTGGAGGAGTGACCGGGACGGCTCGGAAGAATGGGGTATAATTGGACAGGTACAATTGGGGAGAAAAGGGGGGACCCCCCCCAAAAAAATGCAAAAGGCTTCAAAGACCAAGGGACCGTCTTGGTCATACCGCTTCACAAATAACACGAGCGCCCCAAAACTCAGGTTATGCAGGAGGCTTTTGGAGATTTCAAGGAACCGCAAAGGGTAATGCTGTCACACACGGAGCTAATTATTCCGTTTTTATAACTTCGTAATTTCACAATCAGCCTCTTCGTGGGGTTGGGAGCCCTGTGAAGTCGGACATGAATTTGAAATAGTTCATTTATAGAAAAAGAGTAGACTGTGGTTCAAGACACAGTAAAGGGAAATTAACTCGGGGAACTTCTAATAATGATCTATGAACCAGGGGAATAATGCCCATGTTGGACCAGTCTGAATTCAATTCAACTTTCACAGATTACGAGGCAATTTACAGCTAAAAATGCAACACAGAAATTTAGAATAAGAAGAAAACTGATGCAACATTGATTTATGTAGACAGCTAACAAAACTCGTCTTCAGCCCCCCCTCCTTTTAAACACACACACACACACACACACACACACACACACACACACACACACACACACACACACACACACACACACCATGTCACCCCATACTTGTGGGGACCCCTCATTGACTACATTCAGTCCCTAGCCCTTAAGTCTAACCTTAACCATCATAACTACACCTAACTAATGCCTAATGGGTTGCTGAAGCGTCTTGTGGTGTAGGCTGAAAGGTTCAGGCTACCGATTCCTGCACGCGTGACATACCCCGGATAGGCCCCTCCTCGCGGTACTGACCGGACTTCACTTGTGGAGTTGGCGCAACCTGGGCAGCACTCTGCTGGCTAAAGCCAAACGGGACCGCGGACTGGCGGCTATAAAAACCCCACACATCCCTGGCTCGTAAGTGCCTCACAAGTGGGCAGTCCGGACTCCCAGTCCGACCATCTCTTGGGTGCAACCTGTGGCGAATCCCATCGTCTTCACTCTTGTGTCGCCATGGAACTAGATCCTCCGCGGTCGGACCTGACCACCGATGTAAGCAAGGCTTTAGTGGACGGCTCCGAGAGTTTTTTGAGGACCTCAATCACGCGCCTTAATCTCTTGGAATGGATCCTCACACGCGAGAGACGCCAACGACGACGACGACATGCCTAACCTTAACCCTTAACCTAGCTTTAACCTAACCCTAAACCCAAGTCCTGACCCTAAAGTAGACCCTTTTCCTCACGGGGACCCATAAAATGTCCCCACAAGGTAGGTGGTTTCAGGTTTTTCTATCCTAATGGGGACATCTGATCCCCATTAGGATACCGATACACACATACACCGAATCAAACAACAGATACACTAATTAGAAGTAGTACCGTACACAGGCCAACTGCTCCTCACATTTACAGGACACCAAACGCACTGCAACGAGCTTCATTAATAAAAACAGTACGTGACGGGTGCTTTCTAGGAAAACAACTTCTATTTCTGTACATTCGTTTGGCTGGACCGTTATGAAGCACTTCAGAAGGGTTTTGGAAAGGAAAGATGGGTTCCACGTTCTGGGATAAAGGGCAATTTATTTACGGAAATGTGTTTGTTAAACACAAATATTGTCACAACATGTATGGTCACGTCTTGTGAGCCCATGTGGGCTGAGCAGCGGGAGTGGAGGACACTGAAATAAAACAAACATTATATATATATATATATATATATATATATATATAGTGTGTGTGTGTGTGTGTGTGTGTGTGCGTGTGTATATGAGTGTGGACACACACACACACACACACACACACTATATATATATATATATATATATATATATATATATATATATATAGTGTGTGTGTGTGTGTGTGCGTGTGTATATGAGTGTGGACACACACACACACACACACACACACACACACACACACACACACACACACACACACACAAAGCCTTGCCATGAAGCCGAGCGCGTTAAGCCGCCCCAATCAGATGACAGACACTCGGCAGGTTTGGTATTAGAACGACAGACCTGTAGCTAGACTCTCATGCATGCGAGCTATTAGTCTAATCCTGTCTTTGAGGTAACGAGGAGATTTGACGCGCCGTCAAGTGCGGCGCGTTTGACTTGCGGCCCGGTCCACGTCCCCGCTGCTCGAATGAGTCCCCGTTTCGCTTGTGTGATGCCGCGTCGATGATCTCCCCGCGGCTTTCGTCAACGAAGACAACGCTGGTCATTATCTCGCCACGCTCGGCTTACGGCCGAGTCAGGGTGCTCCGCAAACATGGAGCCGGTTAAATTAACAGCGTCCAAGAAATCCCGCGTCTTACTGGCACTTGCCTGAGGATCACTGAAAGAAATGATAAAATCTCATGTTTACTTTGCTTTTTGGAAGGATAAACTGACTGCAGGGAGTAGGATTACTTTTTTTCTTCTCCATCCTCTGCTTGACCACAAGTTTACACTCCCACCAAAGGCACGACGGGCCAGCGCCTATTAATGCACATCCGAACTTGAGCACCAACAGAAGCCTTTGGAGAGCTGTGGGATCCAGCCTGACTTGAGCGCCATGACATGTGATTGTGACGGTGGATTGGGCTTTGCATGCGAACCGTGGTAATAATATGATCACTAAACACCCCAGCCACCAACATCCACACCCTTACACTGCACTGGTGTGGTTCAAATTTAATTAAGACTGGATTTACACGACCATATTTCCCATTAAATGGCTCCTCGCGACCCATTGCTGTCGGTGCCAACTGGTTCCCCTGCATTGCACTACACCAGCAAAGCAGGTGACGTCATATATTTACACACACACACACACACACACACACACACACACACACACACACACACACACACACGCTAACCCTCACTTTTTCCCATTAGTTTGAAGTCTATGGGTGATATGAGTACTTAATGCCAGGACACGCATGGTTGGATTACTGAAGGGGCCTACCCGGCCCACACCCAGGGGCCCCAAGGACTCAGAGGGCCCCTAAGCCACGGCCTCTGCATGAAGTCGCTGTTATTAACTTTGCATTTCTTGTCGCACAGTCAAAGGGCTTAGTCACTCGCGTCAATAACAGAGCCTCGAAAGTCCTACTGACAAACTGATGGGAACCGCAGGTGAATGAATGTCTCACTTAATATGCTGCTAATATGCTGCTGGCGTGAAAGGGGTGTGGGTGGGGGTGGGGACGGCGGGGAGCTTTTACGCGTCCTTGCCCAGGGGGCCATTGTCTCATATAATCCGCCTCAAAGTGTTGTCATCAAACTGAGACAACTGTTTGAAGCAAACAATAAATGCATGAATTTCAATTGTCAACTTATAAAAATTCACAGGATTGGCCCACGGTGAGAAAAGACAACTCAGTTTAAAAGTGCAATCAAAAATTTATTTGGCCATTTAAATGTGAATGTATTAGCATACTAGGCGTAAGAGTTTGACAAGCAGAAGGGACATAATCACCTTTAGTTTACCCATTATTACTCAAAATGAATTTGTGTCTTACCCTTTAAAAATACTTTTACTGGTGCATCCGGGTGGCGTGGCGGTCTATTCTGCTACCTACCAACACAGGGATCGCCGGTTCAAACCCCCGTGTTACCTCCTGCTTAGTCAGGCGTCCCTACAGACACAAGCGGCCGTTTCTGCAGGCGGGAAGCCGGATGTGGGTATGTGTCCTGGTCGCTGCACTAACGCCTCCTCCGGTCGGTCGGGGCGCCTGTTCAGGGGGGATTAGTGTGATCCTCCCGCGCGCTACGTCCCCCTGGTGAGACTCCTCACTGTCAGGTGAAAAGAAGCGGCTGGTGACTCCACATGTATTGGAGGAGATATGCGGTAGTTTGCAGCCCTCCCCGGATCGGCAGAGGGGGTGGAGCAGAGACCGGGATGGCTCGGAAGAGTGGGGTAATTGGCCAAGTACAATTGGGGACAAAAAGGGCAGACTTTTTTTTTTTACTGGCTAAAAATACATTTACAGCGGTCCCACTCTTAGGGAATTGTTTTCTGGGACCTTTCAAACACATTTTTTATTACTTTTACTTGGACACACAAAACAGCGGTGACTCATAGGTCATATTGTTCAGTATGAACTATCAGTGGAAGTCTATAAACTATCTACTGCTCACTGAGCGAACTCCCGATGCGCAATCTAAACATAGGCTAAAAATCACACTAAAAATATGTTATGTCAGCTGGTAAAAAACAAGATTTCATAACATAACCTTACAGTTTTCCACAAACTAAATAGTATTTCTGGGAAAATTTGATCGATCTTATCATTTTGCTCTTCGACCGCTCGGAAATTAGTGTTTGGCTGGAGCACAACAGCGGGGCTGGCCCTACACATGCGGTTGTCCGTCAGCGACTGAGTGAGTGATGGAGTTTCCCCATTGGTCGGACGGCCGAGTCGGAGCCTTCCCATTGGCCGTTGCTCTTTCAGAATGAATCGTGCAAACAGTTTTCTATTATACCACCAGGGGGCATTTACAGTGCCTCCATTGTAACAATTTTTTTACCCCCTTTTCTCCCCAATTGTATCCGGCCAATTACCCCACTCTTCCGAGCCATCCGGGTCGCTACTCCACCCCCACTGCTGATCCGGGGAGGGCTGAAGACTACCACATGCCTCCTCCAATACATGTGGAGTCGCCAGCCGCTTCTTTTCACCTGACAGTGGAGTTTCGCCAGGGCGGACGTAACGCGTGGGAGGGTCACGCTATTCCCCCCACCCCCCAAAAAAGGCGCCCCGACCGACCGACCGGAGGAGGCGCTAGTGCAGCGACCAGGACACATACCCACATCCAGCTTCCCACCCGCAGACACGACCAATTGTGTCTGTAGGGATGCCCGACGAAGCCGGAGGTAACATGGGGATTCGAACCGGCGATCTCCGTGTTGGTAGGCAACGGAATAGACCGCTATGCTACCCTGACACCCCTCTGCTGTAACAAATTGACCACAATTCCACAAATTAACCATTACACAGTCCACCTAGTCTTGTTACTTTACATTTCCATGTTCTCCAAGACTCTTGAGAGTAAAACTCTTGTTTTGTTGTTTCACACCCCTGCTGTGACACACACACACAAAACAAAAACACTGAGGCTTTAATCAGCATACTACATGTTTAATTCCATTCCCAAACCAACAAACACAATTTTTTTTATGTGTCTTCTCAGAGTTTGTCTGCCTCCCCCTCCTCTCGGCTCACAGAAGGTGGCACATTGTTTAATACGGATGGAAGCCCTGAATCGGTTGTGTGCCCTGTGGGAAGACGGCAAAAGGCAGGGGGCCTCCTCTGTTATCTCTTGACACACTTACATACACACACAGGCATTTTTTATTTTATTTTTTTTGGCTCTGAACCGGGGTGAATTTCAAACAAATCTCCTGTGCCTATCACATCCTCTCCTCCGCCATTTACACGGGGAGTGTACCAGGAGGAGGAGGAGGAGGAAGGGGGGTGGGGGTCTCGGAGCTGACCTAAAAACAATTCCTTCAGGACGATCTCAAATGTCTCAAAGACACAAGGCCACACTATCAAATATTTACCACAAAGCTGTACCCGGGTGCTTTTTGCAGGGGTGGGTGGGTGGTGATGGAGGTGGATGGGTTGGGGTGGGGGCTCGGCAGAGAGGGTCTTTGAAAAGGAGTCAAAAGCATCTGTGCAGCAGTACATCGGAGCTCCCTCTCTCCGCTAGTCTCTCTGAATGAGAAAATGCAAAAGCAAGACAGGGAGACGGGGGGTGGGGTGGGGGGGGGGCATCTTCCTCTTCACTTGCCCTCAATTCAGCTGTGTGATTATATGGGGCAGTATAGAAGTCGTTGAATGTGACGGATGCTCGCCGTAATTCTTTCTATGCTCCGGGATCATGCGAGGAACATTTGCATATATATGATCGCACCGCACAATGCGGTGTAATCTCGGCAACACGTGCACGGATAAACTCACCGCACACCAGTGACTTAAGCCCTCGAGCCCAATTCCACATGCTGCTCGCAATTAAGGTGCTCTACGGGCTGTTAGCTATTTGGGATTACTGTTACTCGACATTCATTTGAAATATTGCTGCAGAAGGCTGAATAGAAAGATGTGCAGCGGAAAGCCCCGAAAAACATGTCATTGGCGCACATGCAGTTCAAAGTTTTCGGCGGTGCACCGTGCCAGTGTTTTGCCCTCAGCGCACAGCAACACAGGTGTGTACCGGTGAGTGGTTATTTCTGCTGATATCCACAGGGGGGTACAGTTTCTCTGCTGTCAGTTGCATTCGCACCTCCGCAAGGAGACGTGGGGAAACGGATGCCATGAATCCAAATGAGAGGCCCTGTAAACATGTCACAGACAGTTGTTAAAGATGATAATGAAAACCAGGTTTCCGGAGCGCACGGCACAATGGCTCCATTTTCCAATATACGGAAAGATGGGACGGGAAGCCGAGGGGAGAGTTTTAGCGTGAGGAGATGAAGAATTGTGATTTTACACCGTCTCGGAGAACGCTTTATAATGCTGCCTTCTTAAATCCCTCAACCCTTTTGACAGCCGAACAGCCGCCACCCCATTCGCGCAAGCAATTATTGTCGATTTTAATTGCGTTGTTGTGAAACGCAACATCTCTGTCACTCAACTGTGATGGCTGTTACCTCTGTCTACGCTGCAACTGTGACTGAATTCCTGCTGGTGTGTGTGTGTGTGTGTGTGTGTGTGTGTGCGTGTGTGTGTGTGTGTGTGGTGGTTTTTTTGTATGTGTTTGCACGCTTGTGTCTAGTTTGTGCACGTTTGTCCTCTGCTCGTGTGTGCCTTGTGTTTGAATGGGCCAGCGTTGCTCTGACACGTTGGATCAACCTGTGGGGCTGGCAGTGTCTCGGAGGTGACAGCAGGGTGGAGACAGAGGTCAATCGGCTTTTCTTCAGGGGACACGGCGCTGTCTGCCCCAGGGCCGCCGTGTCTTCATCGTCTGTGAGGAGAGTTCCAAAATAAGAGAGGAATAATATTACAATTTTGTAATTTTTTCCAATTTACAATTATATTACATATATATATAATATTATATTATCCATCCATTATCCAAGCCGCTTATCCCAACCGGGGTCGCGGGAGCCTATCCCAGCAGTCATTAGGCAGCAGGTAGGGAGAAACCCTGGACAGGCCGCCAATCCATCACAACCCCCCTCCCACACACACACACACACGCACGCACGCACGCACCTATGGACAAGTTAGTATGGCCGATTCACCTGACCTACATGTCATTAGACTGTGGGAGGAAACCGCAGCCCCCGCAGGAAACCCACACAGACACGGGGAGAACATGCAAACTCCACAGAGAGGACGACCCGGGACGATCCCCGAGGTTGGACTACCCCGGGGGCTCGAACCCAGGACCTTCTTGCTGCGAGGTCACTGCGCTCACCACTGCACCACCATGCCGCCCTATTATCCTAAAATTAGTAGCTCAGGGTGCTTTACATTAAAGAGAAGCACATTAAAAACAATCACAAGCAGGAAAAAAAATAGAACAAAAAGTGCTTTAGGGTTAACAAAGAATGAAGATCAGAAATCAAATTAAGGGCGTACAAATTGACAGAAGTCAAATACTGGAACGAGAAGATTGTGAGAAATAATAAAACGACTATAATAACGATCAAATAACAGGCAATGAAAAAAATAAATGACAGTTTTAATCAAAAGCTAAATAAATTAGAAGGATATGATTAAAGCCTTCGTTTGAAAATATCCACCGAACTCGCCTCTCATGTCTTTAGGTGGCATTTCCCAGTTTAGCGGCATTGTTAGAGAGGGCTCTATTCTGCTCTATTCTGTTCTGTCCTAGGAAGTCCAGATCGTACATTATAATGCTGCAAGTGGTTTGTTTCAAGAACAACCGCGGTGGAAAAACACTCAGTGTTACTGCACCGTGACAATGGACAAATGAACCATACTACCGTCTCACAGCCTAGCGTTACCCACTACTTCCAAGTCTCCTTCCGCTCTGATTTATGATTCACAGAAAACCTGGGGCAACCTCAAGGTTTTACTATGGCACTTCATCTGCGTGACATATGACGGTGTGTGTTAAACTGAGCAACACAGGACACGAAAACATATATTTGGGGTTTAATTCTGATTGCTGGGTCTACTCGTTGAGCCCAGTGGTCGATAGGAAGAACCCAGCTGGTTGGATCTCACTTTCCGCCCTCAATCCATCCATTATCCGAACCGCTTATCCTGCTCTTAGGGCAGCGGGGATGCTGGAGGCTATCTCAGCAGCCATTGGGCAGCAGGCGGGGAGACACCCAGGACAAGCCGTCAGTCCATCACAGGGCTGAGACACACACACACACACACACACACACACACACACACACACACACACACACCTAGGGACAATTTAGCATGGTCGATTCACCTGACCTATATATCTTTGGACTGTGGGAGGAGGAAACCCACGCAGATACGGGGAGAACATGCAAACTCCATACAGAGGACGACCTGGGATGACCTCCAAGGTTGGACAAACCCAGGGTTCAAACCCCAGACCTTCTTGCTGTGAGGCGACCGCGCTAACCACTATGCCACTGTGCCGCCTTCCAAATCTTCCAAAAGAAAAGTCCAACTGAATCCAAATAAAATAAAGCAGTGGACTTATTCCACAAAAGAAAACATTGTTTTGGATGTTTTGTTAATTTTCACATTAACATTCACAACTCTGTATGAACGCTCTTACTCACATCCCACTATCATAGTCGCTGCAACCACGTGCTAAAGATGGCTCTGAGGTTTTTCCACAATTAATTCAATGGCAGCAACCTACGCATATTAACAGATGCATTGCTTGAGCATACAACAGAACTTGTAACACTTCTTTGAAATGTCTTAGCACACTGTGGCAAAGCAATATTAATGGCAAAGTCATTTCACATACCCAGTGCATGTGTTAGCATACCAAACCAGACTTCCTTGAACTTCATCTTGGTCTGACAGTCACAGAATACGTTATTACGGATAACGAGCGATGCATATCATGCATTATTTTGTAAGATTACAGTGTAATGACTCCTATTTACCCAGATGCCTTTGTGTTCCGCTCCAATGATATGAGAGGCTGGTTTCGGAACGCAAGTCGCAATTTCTTATCCAAGACGTGGGGCTCAGGAATTGCATCATATTCGGGGCCTCTCACTTAAAGGGGCAGCGCCTAATTTTTTTAAAGTCAGACTACCTATATGCAGTATGTCTTTTATCACTTGGTTAAATATGCAACAACTATACCAATTATATAGCCACCCAACCCCTGCAGGCCCCCATAGTGACCCAAAGGGCCCCCAACAGGGCCGCATGTCCGGATTGGTTGCCTTGTACTGTCAAGGGGGTTGATGGGGGCACGGGAGATGATATAGCAAGGACCAGGAGCTGCAGGGGTTTACTCCGTAACAGAGGGATTCAGGGTGGGTCTGTAAAGCAATCGTGTCATTGCAATTATCTGCCAGTGTCTCCAGCATGTCTGTCATGGGTAAGACATCTGGCGAACCCCTCACAGTGTGCTGCAACTAGATCGACTGAAGTCTGGGCTTAAGAAATGCATGCAAATGCATAGCGAAAAAGACATGCATACCACCCGGGGGCCAGGATAAGTTGAGAAAGTGAGTGAAAAGCAGGGCACACCAGGAGAACGATGAGGACTAGTGGAGTGAAATGAAATGGCCGGAGTCAGGTGTTGGCGAATGTGCGGTGGGGGGGAACAGAGAGCCTGGGAACATAGGGAGGATAGGAATGAATATGGGACGAGATGGAGCGAAGATAGGCAGCTCGACAGAAGGAGGACTGGATCGAGGAAGGTAATTTCATGTGGAACGATAATGGGAATGTTGAAGGATGAACCACGGTTTAGCCCTGCAACAGGACAAACAGGACAGGATAGGAGAAGGAAGAGGGAATGGAGGAGAATCTTGTCCGTATGCGGAGTCATACCATGGTGGAAGATGAGGCATGCTACCAAACATATACAGCATCTGGCTATGTATAGCTGCAAATGACCAGATAAACAGGGGGAAATAACAATAATAATAATAATAACAATGATAATAATCATAATAACAAATGTTATTTATAGAGTGCTTTTCAAGGTTCTCAGACACTTAACATAAGTCAAAGTAAACATAAAAGCAACACACCAAAAACATAAAACACAATCACATATTAAAAGCATTTCTTAGGAGGTGAGTTTTGATTAATGATGTGAACGTGGACAAATCGGGGTAGTCTCTCATGTGTTTGGGGAGGGGGTTCCAGAGGGAGGGGGCAGCCACAGAGAAGACTCTGTCACCCCAGGTCCTGTGTGGTGGAGACAGGAAGTTGTGTCAGAGGAGCGAAGGCTGCAGGAAAGAGTACGGTAGTGGAGCAGGTCAATGAGGTTGGAGGGGGTGTGGTTGTGGAGGGATTTGTGAGTGAGGAGAAGGACTTGGAATTGGGATCTGTTGCGGGACAGGGAGCCAGTGGAGGCTCTGGAGGGCAGGGGTGATGTGGTCACGGGAGTGGGCGAGCAGGCGAGCAGCAGAGTTCTGGATGTACTGGAGTTTGTTTCGGAATTTGGACGATGAGCCGTAGAGAACGCTGCTGCAGTAGTCAATTCTGGATGTGACGAAGGCACGGATCAAGGTTTTGGCAGGAGAGAAGGCGAGTGACGGGCGGAGACAAGCTACGCTTTTTAGGTGGAAAAAGGCAGGGAAATTAACACACATCTGCAGCAGATCATTGCTAATGCCTGGTAATCAAAGGCGAATAGAAAGCATTTCCTTCTGCCTCACTTCACAGCTCTCCCTGGTCTCAAAACACAGACCCAAAAAAATAATGAATTTTGAAATTACCACAATGTTTCATTTGCAAAAAAAAAAAAAGAAGCATAAGGTGCAAGCTAATAACCCTGAACAAATTGCTTTCTGTCTGCTGCAGATCAACCAGATAAAAAAATACAGCTATTGCTGAAATATAATGGAGACTGAGGTGTGAGAATATCGACACCAGTGGAGAGTCTTATCAATCCAGGCACACATTGTCCATTAGCAGAAGAGAAGTCTTTGAACTGATTAATTGATTTTTAATTGGCCGAGGTGACGAGGCGGCAGTGGACACAGCACGCCAGTTTTCCGGGTGGGAGAAACATCTGGTTAACTACCCCTGGTCATTGTTATCAAAATCCCAGGCGCGCACGCACGCACACGCACACACACACACTCGTGTCTACACCAGTAACCCTCTCCCCTCGAGTGCGGTTGTGACGATGTTAATTGAGAGGTAGAAGCTCAGTGCTTCTCATGCCATCCGGCTTGCGGGAAACAGGATAATCATCGGGACTATGTGCTGGGCGCCGCTTCGTGGCCCACAATCCTTTGCTGTCAGGAGTTCTCCGGGGCTTAGCTGATGTCAGGAACCCTTTTCATCCCTCAGATACGCTCTGACAGAGCAGCCTATTAAATCCGCCTTTGTTATACAGGGCCCTGATACACCCTAAAATAAAGTGCGGGAAGACTATCACAGATGCCGTCGGTTTTATTTCCACGTTTATCATGACGAGGCCGTACCGGAGACATCTTGGAAGACGCGTTTTATAAATGGTTAACAAAAACCATAAAAACCTTAGCTGAATAGAAAGCATTGGCACACACACATGTATACACAACCTACCTCATTCCTACTATGCAGACACACACACACAAACACACACAAAATGTAACCAAATTGTCGTGTAGCTCTCCAGATATTGGCCCTTCCTGAAAAAAGTTTTAATCTGGTAAATTTGGATATGTGGAGCCTCCCTCAGTGCAGAGCAATGTGCGCGGCTTTGAGAGTGATGCGATATGAAATGAGATTGGGCGCGGTGGTGGAGCTTACTATCTGATACTCCTCGGCCTCCTCTCGGGGAGAGAGAGGAGCGGCAATATAAGTTTGAAGAGATACCGCTGTGTTTTGATGCAATCTCCGAGGTAAACAGCAACCTGAGATGTGCCGGCGAACGCCATGATTCATAGTGGAGGTGCGGGACATAAGGCAATTATCAGCACACAAAACAGACAATGTTTGATATACGAGTCAAGGAGCGCTCAGCAAATGGAGGATATTGAACAGCCGAGGCATTAGTTATAACACCCAGTAGTGGAGCGATATGGGCCTGCTACTATAAACTGGCTAGTGTTGTGATAAAAAAACCAATGCTATTAAGCCAGTGCCTCATTACTGTTGCATACATCGATGCGTATGTAACCGGGGACGCTATCCAGCATAAATAATATGTTCTTCATGAGCCGTGTTGTAAAGTATTCATGCACATCATTTAGTGTACGTCTCCTACTTTGTACCCGCTGCATCGTGATTCTCTACACGACATGGACGAGATGGGACTGTTACCCCGCAATTAAACACAGAAAACACGAGCGATCACAGATCTGACTGATGACCGAGAAGAACGAAGAAAAAAAAAACCCCCTAGAAGGAATGAGTGGAACTTAATGAAAACATTTGAATCAGATTTAGATGTGAGCCATGTAGTGACGAAAAGGGGAATACTGGTGGGAGGACACAAGACGGAGCTGAATTATTCACAACAGCTACATCCCAAAATGCCTATCCTTCCTTTCGAGGGGTTGTGCAAAAAAACCTAATGTGACTGACTCCTTTAAATTCAAGTCTTTCTGAAGATTATCCCATGTGAAAGAAACCGCATAGTTAAAAGCTTTCTTGCCCATTTCGGTTCCGGTCTTCGGGGACTTCCGGGAGTAAGAAATGCTGTGAGGGTATGCATTAACCTCCAACCTTGCTTCAATAATCCTGAAGAAACAACCGACGCCTTTCTGACCTCTCTGACCTCCGACAGCCAGCACGGGTTTCTATGAGGCTCTGAGCTTAACGGTGCGAAGGATTACGCAACTAACATCAGATCCAGTCTCAAAAAAAAATTTTTTTTTTTTTGATGAAGATGTTTCCTAAGAGATCCTGGTTACAGGGAACGGTTCCTCAACTGCATTGCTTGGCAACATTTTCCAGTTGTTTCTTTAGAGCAGAATAGACACAGCAGGAATGCTTTCCCATCCTCCGAGGAGACTTCCATTCAGAGCAATTTTCCCAGCAGCTGCCTTTCACTTTGTCCGCACAACTGGAAGTTAATGTGTAACTTACATTGAGGCAAAGCCCCAGTGATCAGGAATACCAAATTGGGGGGGAGGGGAAAGGGGTTAGGATCTTGAACAGTGAAGCTTTCTTAGTCCGTGTAATTATCCCGAACCACATAGCTCAACTGAAGCGCTGCACTGAGGTATGCATTTTTAAAACGGTTTACTGAAGACTCTGCCTCATTTTCCCCTACCATCACCCCAGAGATCAGCATCTTTAGCTCTGTCATCTTTTACCCCTGAGTGGTCTCAGTAATAATTTTGGTTTTGGCTGGTGAATATGTATCGGCGTTAACCACCGAGGATAGCATGGGTTATTCAGATGAATTCTGAGAGGCGTTTTCCGATTGGGATTTGCAAGTTTAATTTGAGCCTGCTTATGAATACGCGGCGTCGTTGATCAGTGCAGAATCAAAGTGTATTTTGGCAAATGCAGATGATTTGCACGGGGATAAAAAGAAATTGGCAGTAAGGTGATGATGTCTGTTGGTGGTCTGTTGTGTAATTTTGTCAAGCATTTGGGTTGTTTACTTGTCTTTTTGAGAGGCAATCCTTCCTCAAGAACCGTATCTGTATTACTCGCCATTTCATCCAATTTATCACCAAGCTGTCACAACAATGGAAGCTAATAGAGAAAATGAGCCTCTGACGCACCATCTTTTCTAAACTCAAGAGTGGCATCCGAAATCATGGAAGAATACATCGATAAGTGCACCACTCACCTACATGGAGCGACGGTGCAAAGATTGGAATGGAAACTTTTTAAATCCCCCCCTCCTTTTCCTTCCCGATTACACTTGGCCAATTACCCCACTCTCTGAGCTGTCCCAGTCACTGCTCCACCCCATCTGCCAATCCAAGGAGGGCTGCAGACTACCACATGCCTCCTATGATACACGTGGAGTCACCAGCCGCTTCTTTTCACCTGACAGTGAGGAGTTTCACCAGGGGGATGTAGTAGCACATGGGAGGCTCACGCTATTCCCCCCAGTTCCCCCTCCCCACCAAACAGGGGCCCCGACCGACCAGAGGAGGCGTTAGTGCAGCGACCAGAACACATATACATGGCAGGCAACATGAAATGGAAACTTTTGAAACACCCCCCAAAAAACAATACATCTAGGTTGTCTGATTTCTACGTCTATCAGATCTTGATTTTTACAAAATTTGACTTAAATTACCTTTTTGAAACAAGTCACTTTTCAACTCCATTCCCCTTATCTTGAAAGCCGTTCAGTATAAAAGAGCATATGTTCACCGTCGCTTGTATTCATTCTGCTCTCTAGATGATTTGATTCTTCTTCTTGTTCAACACTGTATTTGCCATGAAGTGATAATGGAGTTGCATCATACTAAGGAGATTGCATTCGGAAATTGGAAGCTGAGGCAGCTGAGTCCTTTGGATCATCTCCCCACAGATTAAAAGCTTATTCAAATTATATTTCTCCCTCTCTCATACACAAGGCGAGATTTGCATTCCCCTGCAGAGAAGTGCTTCTAAGTAGCTTTGCAAACATTTAGGTCTAGAAGCGCACAAATTGGAGCATGAATGAGCCGCTGCTTGTTTGCGAAATGAATGACCAAAGACATAAATGGATTAGGAGTCATTCGACAATGCTGGCGAAAACAAATGTGGTAATTGTTTGGACAATCTGATTTTGACTTCGTTAGACGGGATATGAAAATCTCACCATGGTACAAAGGTAGCTAGCCCCTGAAGCTATTGCGTTTTCCTGTCTAGTTTTGCATCCGTCCAATACACCAATCTATTTCCAACATCATACATGTGTGTGTGTGCAGGGGGATCAAACATCAAAAATAAAAACCTTATCCAACACTTTTCAACTGACTGGATTTTGCCTGCTTGTTGCCTCTTAGCTGCTCAAAAGAAGACAGTAACAAGAACAGTCAGACCTATATGAACAAATGCTATTAGTAAATGTATTTGTCAAAAAGTGTTAGCGCAGAGGCATCCGGGTGGTCTATTCTGTTGCCTACCAACACGGGGATCGCTGGTTCAAATCCCCGTGTTACCTCCGGTTTGGTCAGGCCCCTACAGACACATGCGGCAGTGTCCATGAGCTATTTTTAGCCCTTCCTGAGCGGAATTGGAAGCTTCGCGGCAAACGGAAGTCAGACATCGGATGCACTAGACTACATTAGAAGTAAGCAGTTTGTTGTAATTTTCTTCGTTTTTTGTGTAATTTAATATGATCGGATATATGGCAGCATATATGTGAGTTGGTGTTGTAAACACAGCCATGCTGTATTGTCCAACGTGCTCCGCATGTCTGACTTCCTGTGACGCGTCCATAGCGACAGCGATGCTGTGACATCACTCGGACACTGCCCCATTGGCCATGTCTGTGGGGGGGGGGCGGATGTGGGTATGTGTCCTGGTCGCTGCACTAGCACCTCCTCTGGTCGGTCGGGGCGCTTGTTCGGGGGGGAGGGGGAACTGGGAGGGAATAGCCTGATCCTCTCACGTGCTACATCCCCCTGGCGAAACTCCTCACTGTCAGGTGAAAAGAAGCGACTGGCGACTCCACATGTATCAGAGGAGGCATGTGGTAGTCTGCAGCCCTCCCCTGCTCAGCAGATGGGGTGGAGCAGTGACCAGGACAGCTTGGAATTGGCTCGGAATTGGCCAAGTACAATTGGGGAGAAAGGGGGGGGGTGTTAGCGTAAGGACAGATTGATAGTATACATCAGAAGTATAGCAGACATGAAGTATTTAATCCTCAATAATTACTTCCCCGTAAGTGATAACAAACTATTTTAGTAACAGGTGTGGTCACAAGCTAACAAATAATAGCATGGAAATATCCAGTAGAGAAATGACTGGCCTCATGTTATTGGCATCATAGTGATCTCTTTGTGCCACTTTGCACTTTCAGCTGAAATGGAAGTGAAGACCCGGTGCAAAAATTAATCACTAACTCCTCCTTGAACATACCCTGGCTATTTGTAAAGGGATGCAGATATCCTACACATCAGGCCAATTCCTGCACATTAACATGATGCAATGTTTTGCCAAGTTCCAGTACTTCCCCACAAAACATCTGAGACGGAAATTGTCTTAATAAGCAAGAGTTGTCGCTTGGTCTCCATCAAAAGCTTACAATAGTAAAAGTGCATTTCCCAGTCAAACTAAAAAACAAAAAGCAATCTTAGGATTCTGCTTGCATCAGTATCACTATCGAACTCAACACAGTCTTCACTCACAGATGACATGCAAGATCACACATGAATTGCTGTTTCTCAGCATAGAACCACTGACCCCCCCCCCCAATAATTTGATTATTGTGTGAGGTCTGCACACTCAAAGTTTCTTAAAAACTGTATTTTGCATCCTCAGCCGATCATTATATGGCGCACATTAATAAGGGCTGTTGTCACCGAATAAAGATATTTAGACGAATGACGGGCCACTGAGAAAGTCTCCAAACACATTTACATTGACAGCACAGCACCAACTTTTCAGCAAAGCATTCACATTATACAGCCAACTCTTATGCGGGTGTGTCTAAGTGAATGATGTGCAATTACTGTCCTCATTCCCCTCCTAACCCGGCGCTGTGGGCATGCAGAGGCACCGCCGTGGTACACCGCCTCGACAATGCGAGCTGCGACGTCATACTGCATTATGAAGAATGACCTTTGTCGTTGCCTTATCACAAGCCCAGAATCTGTGCTTAATCAGAGATGATTAGTTCAATTTACCACGCCTGCTTGGTAATTGGCATACAGAGAACTGGTGCCACTTGGGAGAGGTCAAACTGACTGCAATTCACTCCCTTTGTCAAACAAATGACCTATGGGGGTAAACATTCTTGGTGGATCGCTGGGGTAGACTGCATTCGGTGTTTTTTTTAAGACTTTATGAATTTGAGTGTGTCTCATTATATACGTATAATTTACAAAGGTGAAAGTCTCCAGCCTGCTGAGGTGTCCAGGAGCAAAACCACGAACGAACCAGTACTAGTGATGTTCCTCTGCGGCTGGACTCACCCTTTCACCTCCATTCAGAGGGTGAGTAACCAGAAAGATAATTTCCCTTAAAGACTTCAATGGCGCGCACCCCCCCCCCAAAAAAACAAAAAAGCAACTTTAAGTCTGTTCCAGTATCTCTACTTTAAATGTCCTCCAGCCATGTAGCTCATCTCCACTGTCAGTCTCCTGGAGCTAGCTGATAAACTAGAATCATTAACTAATGGAAAGCTTGGAAGGTTTATAATGCATGGATAGATATTATTAGTGGTAAAATGTCAGCCAGAAAAGATTTTTTAAAGCGGCTGCAGACCACTTTTCACGCGACCCCCCCCCCCCCCCAGGGTTTCCAAGTGTTTTTATTGTCTGGCCGTCGTCGCAAAGACAACCGGATCGCTTTTCGTTTATTAGCAGCCTGGCTACCGTCCAAAGCAAGAGACGATCTCAATTTGAACTAGAAACCCCGATCTCGGTGCTATGATAAAGGCAGAGCAAAACATCTGGTAGTTTTAATAAGTAGGCAGGCTGTGTTACTTACTGATCCAGTAGAAATAATGCCAACTGAATGTCGGTTTGGAACCCTCTCAGGTGTTGTATCGAACTTTGTTTGCCCGTCGAGATCTGTTTACCCCTAGCCAGAGTTTGATACACCCGAACACCTTAACTTAACTTCAACTTAACCTTAACTGCAACCCAGCTTCAACCTAACCACAAGCTTAACCCAACACTTATCACCTAACTGTAACCGATAGCTAACCTGTTCCCATATGAACGCTTTCGTCTGGCTAGGGGGACACCGTTTGATGGAACACCGGAGCTCGCTTCAAGTCAATGCCCGTCCGAGGTTCACTCTTGTTCTACCTCCGTTTCTATCACTGTCCATCTCCGCCTTCTTTGCCTCCTCCGTCAACGGGGTTCTTTTTCTTTTGACGGGTTGAGTTTCCACCGTCACTTCAGTTGTTCCACCTTCCGCCATTTCCGCTACTGGGGATGGCTGCCGATAACTACCGGGGAGAACAAAAGCGCCATCCTCTTCCTGTTATGGTCGCGCAATGGTTGATACGCTTCCTTTGTGCCGTAAACCGAGCCTTCGTTTTCGGGCGAGATCGTACCCGGTGGCAGACAGTCGGAAATGCATAGGGAAAGCGAGGCTTAAAAGGGAACCAATCTAAACGCCGACGGGGTCATTATTCTGTAGCCATTACACGGTGCAATCAACATTTACTTAATGAAGAGTTAAAGCAAACAATTTGTCTCCTGCGGCTTTAAATCGTAAGGGTAAAAGCAGTGCAAAGTCATACTACAATGGTTTGTAATCGCTATCGGATCTATTCATCCATCTATCGATCTATCTTATTGGATTTACCAAGCAGTTCTGCCGACGAGATTATCGCGTATAGACTGACGATGGCAAACGGTTCACTTTTCTCACGTCTTTTCTCTATCTCTGAATGATGTCTTCTTTCTTTTTCTGTGTGTGAATGGTGTCGCGTGAGTCTCCCTTGCGTGCACGCGCAGTCTGTGCTCCTCCCAGGTCTCCATGGTGACGGTGGTCACCGCCTGGACACTGCTGCTTGGCATCCCCCTCATCACATCTTCTTTTTATATATCTTATAAATCCATATGATTTGTTATTCTGTTTTAATATCCTTTCACAACATGGTGATGCTGGTTACGTGGCTCGGGTCCTGGGCTGTTCTGGTCGTGTTTGCCATAAGAACAGCCCACGGATGAGGAGGAGCCTCCTCATCATATATTTTGTAATTCCATTATAATTCTGTTTATCCTCTTTCAATTGTTATATTCTGTAAATTGTGTAAATACAACATCCATTGCATGTTGTCCATCTTGGGAGAGAGAGCCCTCCTCTGTTGCTCTCCCTGAGGTTTCTTCCTATTTTTTCTCCCTGTTAAAAGGTTTTTGTTTGTTTTAGGGAGTTGTTTCTTATCCAATGCGAGGGTCTAAAGACAGGGTGTTGTGTTACTGTAAAGCCCCTTGAGGTAAATTTGGGATATTGGGCTATTCAAATAAAATTGACTTGAATTGACTTAGCCACACACACGCACACACACACAGACGTAACGAGTCAGCTCTGGGCCCCAATGCAAGATGGTCAAAGCGGGCCTCGGCCTGCCCATCACAATCAGACATAACATAACGTCATGTCAGTAGCGAAGGAAAGAAGTGAAAGAACGCAGCTTTAAAAAGACCAGCAACACCGAAATGCACTGCACAGTTGACGCCTAAAGGAAACGGTTACTAGGGAAACGGATCACCATGCTATAGAAGAGTCGTCGTCATAGCAAGGGCAAGATAGTGATAGACGAGCCTATTTAACAAAATCTGTGTCGGAGCACCATAACAGATGAAAACATCATCGGTGACGGCCCTTTTGACATATGAAAACTTTATCGGCGACGGCGCACCCACATTGACAACGTTATTCATTTCTGCGCATACCCAGCATACAAAAAATGTCCCCAGCACGTCCCTAAAGGTCCTCTCCAAATGTCCGGTAAATGTCATTGTGTAGGGTTTTCATTACGTCACGGGGACGTTAGGGGAAAGTCCTCCAGACAATGTCCCAAGGACATTACAGGGACATTAGGGGAAAAGTCTTCTAGACGTCCCTGGGGAGTCATGGGGATGTTGTGGGACGTCTTGCAATAACATCGCTGTAACGTCCAGAGGACATTACACGTCCAGAGGACATTACAGGGACATTAGAGGAAAAGTCCTCCTGACGTCCCCGTGCCGACACGTGGACATTATTGCGGGACGTTCAAAAAACGTCCCGGGGACATTACAGGGACGCTTGAGAAAAAGTCTTCTAGATGACCCCGGGACGTCACGGGGACATTATCAACGTCCCAGGGACATTGGGGGAAAAGTCCTCCTGAAGTCCCCGTGACGTCACATGGACGTTATTGCGGGACGTTCAAAAAATGTTCCGAGGACATTACAGGGACACTTGAGGAAAAGTCTTCTAGACGTCCGAGGACATTACAGGGACATTAGGGGAAAAGTCTTTTAGATGTCCCCGGGATGTCATGGGGACATGGGACATTAGGGGATGGGGATGTTGTGGCAATAACATCCCCATGACATAATGAAAGCCCTACACAATGACATTTACCGGACACTCGGAGAGGACCTTTTTTTGTTTGCTGGGTAGGCCTTATAAACACACAACTACAAGTGTGTAGGTAATAAATAAGCTCTACTTTGGCGCACTCTCCGGGCTTTTTGCCGTGTGAAGACTTGACACTTCGCCAGCTAGCTTATCTGTGAGCTAATCAGCTAGTCTGCGTCCCAGACACCTTCAGAAATAGGGAAATATCTGATCTCCCACTTAAAAAAGTATTATGGATGTGAGTCCCGGCCTGAATCCAGCATGTCACCAATGTTAATCCATGCAGTGCTTAGTCATTTGTATTTTTGTGTTAACTATAACGTTTGGCAGAGATAGAAAGAACGAAAAGAAAGGGACAGGTGGACATTCGATGGTTTTTAGCCAAAAGACATCCAGCCAGCCAGCCGGCCAAAATGAGTCGGAGCAGTATCAGAGCAGAGGGAGAGAGCAATACAGTCCAGCAGGAGTCAGCCAAGAGCAGGGCAACTCCAACCGCCCTCCACCAGGTCAGAAAACATTTAGGCACAGCAAGATAATGACAACAGGTAGAAAATAACTGCATTCTATATAACATGACACTGAAGTTCACAAATGGACATACTGATGTGAGATTATTTAAGCAAATGCCTGAATTCTTGTCCCTTATGGCGACGAGGCTGAGCAGTGCATTCCCACGTCTACCAGAGCGCTCACTGACCGTTCCAAGCATCGAGTCGTTTCCTTAAATTTTTTACTAATAGTTGTGATGGTATAGTTGTCAGATGGCATGGTTTTAGCTAAATACAAGACTGGATTTTTGTGACTTATTTCAACCAAGTCAAATTAGATGACAGTGAATCGGTTTCCCTGCAGAAGCCACAAGACCGCCTGAAGTGCTGGTTTCATCTTGATTAGTTGCGCTTCACATGCCTCGGTAAAATAGCTCCTCGGATCTGTTTTGCTAGTTTTGTTATGTGTTAGCAATGAAGCCGTTGCTACATAAAGTACCATCCATCCATCCATTGTCCGAACCGCTTATCCTGCTCTCAGGGTCGCGGGGATGCTGGAGCCTATCCCAGCAGTCATTGGGCGGCAGGCGGGGAGACACCCTGGACAGGCCACCAGGCCATCACACAGGGCCCACACACACGCACACACACATTCATACCTAGCGACAATTTAGTAATGCCGATTCACCTGACCTACATGTCTTTGGACTGTGGGAGGAAACTGGAGCACCCGGAGGAAACCCAGACACACATGGGGAGAACATACAAACTCCATACAGAGGACGACCCGGGACGACCCCCAAGGTTGGACTACCCTGGGGCTCGAACCCAGGACCTTGCTGTGAGGCGACTGCGCTAACCACTGTGCCACCGTGCCACCCATTTCTTTGACAATATGATCATATATTTTGACAAAATATACATATAAATACATATATTTTGTCAAAATAAAGATACAGAAATACATACATAAATACATAAAGTACCATTCTAGCATTTTAAAGTGGTTTGTAAATATCACATGTCTAAAGGGAAACATATTTGATGCTTAAAGTTTTAAGTTTCATAGTAATATTCACCATGTTAGTAAAAGAGGAAAAACTGGAATTTCTTTTTAATGTGTAGTTCTTAATCATTTACTCCTCAGTATTTTTGATAAGGAATCGTGAACTACGAAATTTAGGTTTGCTAAGAGCATTTGTCAAAATTGTGTTTACGCAATTGGTGAAACAGGTACTGTGTTTCCTCAGAAAAATACAAATTTGCTTTCACTGAGAAAGTAAGGTTTGTAGGTTTAATGTGTAAGATGTGTTTTATTGCTTACTCAATTAATGGCTAAGCTGAAACAGTTTAATCCTATTTTCATGTCTAATAACAACAACAACAACAAATCTTACTTTATTCAGACACAAAGGCAGGTCCACGTTAAAGACAACAACAAAGAAATACAATACAAGACAAGAACACAAAAATATAGCTAAAAACAGCAGCTCACAAGTCCACAATGCTTAAAAGCTATACAGACATTTGTTCCACTGTTTCCAGAAACGAAAGGAGTACCTGGTGTCACTTTGTGTAGGCTTTGTCAACAGCACTATAATTACATTCTTAGAATCAATTAATCGACACATAAATTTGTACGTAAAATTCCTCAACACAGCATGAAAAGTGGGAACATTGCTAGTCACAAACCTATGACTTGCACTTGTCCACCTTGGAAGCTTGAGCAAGATGCTAAATGCATCATTATATGCTACCTGCTGCTTTTTCATTTTTGCTTGGCTATAATTGCACCACAAGTGGGCTGTATAGAGTGGAGTACAGTAGGCCCTAAAAAGATGAGTTTATATTTGTATTGTGTCAATATATGCTAAGCATATTTTGTTTGAACAAAAAGACTCTAATATCATTTGAAAATTTGGACATTGAGCTACAGAGTAACAAATAATTCCCAATATGTTAAGTATTTGCATTCAGTCAGTGTTTATTTTGATGTTATCATGATTTAGTATGACATTACACAACATAAGAGAAACACAAAATGAAATATAAAGGAAAGCAGAGCAGAGACTATAAGCCTGTTTGTAAATGCGGGTCAGGTCTTTTATTGAGTGTGAAGATTCAGTGAAGAAGATCCAATGATTCCAGTAGATGGCAAGCCACTCGGCTTGATTTCCAGGAACCCGGATCAACATTGCCACTGAAACAGCCGGATGAACTAACTGCTTTGTGGTAGGATCGTGCCAGTCACCTGGATTGATACCAGCTTGAACACACATTAGGCTTAAAGAGTAAACTCTGACTCATCAGACTCTGTCTCAGCAGAATCTGACAGATCAGACCTCCATCTGATCTGAACTCAAACAAAGTTGACTTTGACTGACTCTAGACACTGACTTGGAAGTTACTTGAAACTGTGGAAAAATCCCACATAAGGACAAAAACACATACTGAGGACTTAAGGTGATCACCAAACTAAACTAAACTTCTTTAAAGGACAATTGGTATAACTAAGAACAATTTTCTTTGGTTTAAAGGGCTCAGTTTTTATTTTTCATAACCATGTGAATGTCATGCAAGTTGCACTGTTTCATTGTTGATTCACAGGCAAACTAAAGTTGCAGTTAACTTAATTCACTTGTGTTGTGTTTATGGTAATTGCACTCAAAATTTTGCTCCTTCCAAGCCTAAAGCAAGGTGTTCTTACCCAGGAGTGGGTAACAGAGACACCCTCCTTTTTCACAGTTGTAGGGCCTTTGTGATAGGTGAATGCCAGCAGATAAACAACACTATGCCTCAACTGTGACAGCCACCGATAAAACGTTCACATCTACCTTGTCTTCATGAAACTGTCATGAGTGAAAATCTTAACACCCCCCCCGCCGTCTAACACTCATGGTACATAAGAATGTAGATGCAAGATGAAGGAGAAACTACCTCTGTGTGATAATGGTATACGAGGGAGAAGGGGAGAAAGGAAAATAGAAAAGAGGGCTTGACAGATAGATATAGACAGAGAAGAAGTCTCTTGCAGTCTTCCTGCAGTACATGTGGAAGTTAGCAGGAGCCGATTTTCAGAACCTTTTACCATCTTTCTCAAGCACTGGAGGCCATTTGATACACACATTGTGCTGACTGTCAGACAGCCTTCACCAGAATTCTCCCTCAGCCCAATTTGTTAAGCGTTAGAAAGTGACTAAGCTCTGGGCAGCACAAGCATTGCACAGGGCTTCAGCTCCCTCTACCAATTAACTTGAAAGCAAATTAAAATCATTTAAAGCAGCTGTAGACAACTTTTTTGCTTTAACTTATCATTATGACGTAAATTTTGATTGCGGTGTAATGGCTATAGAATAATGACACCATCTGCATTTAGAGTGGTTCCACATAAGCCTCACTTTCAGGCTTATAGGGAACCAAATTCTGCCTGTGGGAAAATGAAGGCTAGATTCACAGCTTATCTGACAATCAGATCTGTTTCCCCCTAGCCAGATGAAAGCATTTGCATGGAAACCGGTTAGCTATCGGTTATGATTAGGTTAAGGTAAGTGTTAGGTTAAGCTTAGGGTTAGGTTGAAGTTAGGTTAAGGTTAGGTTGAGGCGTCCCAGTGTTGTATCAAACTCTGGCGAGGGGGAAACAGATCTCGACAGGGAAACAGAGTTTGATGCAACACCAGGGACTTGAGAGGGTTCCAAACCGACATCCAGTTGGCAATCTCTCTACTGGATCAGTAAGTAACACAATATGCCTACTTATTACTACTACCAGATGTTTTACTCTGCCTTTATCATAGTACTGGAATCGGGGTTTCTAGTTCAAATCGGGATTCCTTTCGTTTATTTCTTGCTTTGGACAGTAGCCAGGCTACTAGTAAATGGATAGCCATCCAGTGGTATTTGTGACAGTGGTGCAAACAATAAAAACACTACACTGGGGGTGGGTGGGGGGGGGTGGGGATGTTGAAAAGTTGTCTGCAGCCGCTATAAGCAAAATTGATCCACAGGTGATATAAGCCACTGTTCAGAAGTGTGAATCTTACGGAGCTTGTGTGTGTGCTTGAGTGTATGTGTTATGGTGAGTGTATGAAAGTGTATGCGTGTGATGGCGAGTGTATGCATGTGTGTCGCTTTGTGTGTATGATGATATCAGTGTATTTGCATTTTATTTTATAACAAGACTATAATTAATGATTTGAATTAGTGCTATCCAAACCCAGTGCTAAAAAAATAGAAACATCTTTTATTTATTTTTTTCAAATCAATCAGCTATCACTGATCACGGAAACTCTTTCTGGACCTGTTTCTCGACACAGTAGGTCTTGGACATCCAGTCAAAAAATATCTAGACTATCCTAAGTGAGCCAACTCAGAGCTAGCCAAGTGCAAGCTTTAGTCATAGCCAAGAGCTAGCTCACGTCCTTAAAATTCTTCCCGTTGAGAGCAGGTAGAAGATGTCGTGATTCAATAACAACAGGCTCCAAGTTTCAAAGGAAAGAAACAGAGGATGTTTCCAACTTTCAGCCAGTGTTGATGGATAAAGCTTGATGCTTATTCTGCCGAGGGATTCTTTCTCCGTGTTACCTCAATGGTCAGACCATGGCACTCATAATGCCACGTTTAAGATGTGGTTCCATGTGAAACTGAACAGGCATAACGTGGCAAGTCTTGCCATGTTTATTAAATGTGTAATCCAGTAGCAAGTAAATCCCGGGGCGTGGGAGGTGAGGCATGTGATTAACAGGGTGTACCTTTTCTTTTTGTCTTAGTTTGTTAATGTTGTCTGCAGTGCTGATCGCAGAGGAAGAATTTCTGCATTAATGGGATGAAACTGTATATTGTACCCTGCTGTAATCAGTACCCCAAATTCCAGCTTGGTCAGGCATCCCTACAGACACAATTGGCTGTGTCTGTGGGTGGGAAGCCGCATGTGGGTATGTGTCCTGGTTGCTGCACTAGTGCCTCCTCTGGTCGGTCGGGGCGCCTTTTTGGGGGGGGGACGGGGGGGAATAGCGTGATCCTCCCATGCGCTATGTCTCCCTGGCGAAATGCCTCACTGTCAGGTGAAAAGAAGTGGCTGGCGACACCACATGTATCGGAGGAGGCATGTGGTAGTCTGCAGCCCTCCCCGGATCAGTAGAGGGGGTGTAGCAGTGACCAGGACAGCTCGGAAGAGTGGGGTAATTGGCCGGCTACAATTGGGGAGAAAAATAGAGTGGGGGGGGTCAGTACCCCAAATGTGAAGGTGCGCAAGAGAGTGAATGTCAGATAAGCTGTAATGACTGGTAATAAAAACTATTACCTTTCTCCATTAATAGTAATAGCAAAGCTCAGGAGGAATAATAAGTAAGTTCACTTCTGATGAGAATGGATTTGCATGTGAACCTCCAAATAGATTATTTCAAAAAAGGGGAAGACAGAATGAGAGAGGGAGAGAGAAGAGAAGACAGTAAATGAGTAAGAGACAAAGCCTCAGATAGAAAGAGAAAAGTACAAGAGATTTTGCCTGCTCCACCATAGAGCCTGCAATAAAATTTCAAGCGGAGAAAGTGAAAAGCCTGTCACTGCATTAACGCCAACAGAAAACACTTTCCCTATATGATGGAAGCCGTCGGTAGATGTGGACTGGTTTGCATCATTTGCAGCTGGTCTTAAATGACAAACACTCACCTCTTTAGCAATTCATATGATGGGTAGTCAGTGTGGCGTAATGCACTGCCAGCTAGGATTTCGTCAAGGTCAATTTATTTATAAATTCGCGTTTAAAGATAACCAGCGTCAACCCAAGTGCTGCACAATTTAATAGGAATATAAAACAGTTGATCACGGCCTCCCCCTCACCATTGCTGATGTTGACTCCCCACCTCCGTCAGCTTTACAGTGTCAGTGACCTCCGCTGGTGTTACTGCTCATGTTGCATCAAAAGTATATGTAGATATTTACAAATTAATTGCTCCTGGGAGATGAATAAGGCTTAACGAATCAAACTGAATTGAATTTAGAAACATAATTCTGAAGTAAAATTCCCTTTAAATTCCCTCCCTCACTTATCACTGCGGAACCTTCACAAATTCCTCCATCTCTAATGGCTCCGGTGGGTAATTGATGTTATGTGCAACAGTGGGCTAATTTAGGAAAAAACACAAAATATGTTAAGTCTCTTTGATTAGCGTCGCACAAACTCACGTAACTCGCACAGTGTAACCAGATATGGCTTTACAGTGATCAAATCTTACGCCAAACTCCTTCAAACACATGCACGCCTGACCCTTGGACATTATCTTCTGAGTATAGTCATCCTATTGAGCCACACTGTAGAGTGATAGCACATAGGTAATTTCTTTTCCAGTTTTCCGGGTTGAATGTTCTCGAAGACAATATATCCGTTGCTATAAAATACTTACTTAATTACAGGGACCTTCTTCGAGAAGCCGTGGCATCGACGCTATAAAACGGAGACCTTACGGCTGGAGAGTTGGAGAGATATTTATCTTGCATTCAGATTCATTTCCTCAATTCTTGTTCAGCTAAGGGAAAAAAAGAAAACCGCCCATATGGCACAATTTCACCTGTTATAATGCACCTCAGAATTTTTTTAAAATCAAATATCCTGAAATTGAGAGATTTACCTTATTTGAAGATATAGTTTATGGATTCAAGGATGGATTGATGTTAATATACAAAAACGAGCCTGGATGTCTAACCACGATGAACGTTTTTGCAATAAGGGGGATTAATGCTTGATGATGCCACATTCTGCTTCCTTCTAAAAAGTGTAATTAGAAGACAGACCCTTATGCTGATAAATGTCTCGTATTTCCCCAAACTGATTCAGGGCTTTGTCATTCATCACTCCGATAAGGCATTAGACGATTGAATAGCACGCTTCTGGTCGGTGGATTTATTCTGTTCATTGCCACGGTCTGAAGATAACTTTTATCTTAAAGTGAGCATTCAATCTTGCAGTGCATCTGTAGAAGACAAAAAAAATCCGGCTGATGCAATAGTTGTCACAAATATTGCTGTTTCCACAACTGTTTTTATATAAGTTGGTGAATTGACGACTGAAACCACTGAAACCATCCATTATCCAAACCGCTTATCCTGCTCGCGGGATGCTGGAGCCTATCCCAGCAGTCACTGGGCGGCAGGCGGGGAGACACCCTGGACAGGCTGCCAGGCCATCACAAGGCCCACACACACACACACACACGCACACACATTTACACCTAGGGACAATTTAGTACTGCCGATTCATCTGACCTACATGTCTTTGGACTATGGGAGGAAACCGGAGCACCCGGAGGAAACCCACACAGACATGGGGAGAACATGCAAACTCCACACAGGACAACCCAGGAGGACCCCCCCCCCCAAGGTTGGACTACCCGGGGACTCGAACCCAGGACCTTCTTGCTGTGAGGTGTCCGCGCTAACCACTGCACCACCCAGGTTAAAGTTGATACTTAGGTCCAGCTAGGGATGGCCTGGCCTCTTCTTTAATTCAATCCAGGACTCTGAGTCCAGGTCAGGGAGGCTGGCAGATAAGCGCTTGAGCATGGTCTTAATGTTGGAGGTTTCTGAGTCTGTCTTTGACTGTTGCTTCACAGATGTTGAAGCTCTGGCGGAACCTGCAAGCTGCAGTGGCTGGCAAATATCCACCCGATCCCTGTTGTTGATGATTTTCCCCATGTAGAGGCAAGGTGATGTGGTATTGAAATGCTCCGAAATGCCTCCCTGCAGCCTCTGTTACTCAAAACTTCACACTTTATCAATGGACGTAAAGTAGGCTGTTCATTTGCTCAGCACCTACGGTCCTTTAATTTCTAATTTAGAATTCAATCAGCCTTCTTTCCTCATCCGCACAAAGGAAATTGCCAATGCTAATGAATGGCAGACGAGAATTATTCAGTTAGAGTATGGGCCAAAATAAACACTGTTTAATTTCTCTGATAAATTAAGAGTATGCCTCTGCAGCTTAATTTCTCCAGGGCACACAGTTTGTTGACTCTGACAGGTGGGCAGGACAGAACTAAGTAATGGCATCAATGGGGCTGTTAGCTGCCTTGCTGAACAAGGTCACCTGGTGGTTAGAGACACCATCCTGTAAACTGGAGCGGTCAAAGGTTAAATTCCTGTAACATACAACACACCCCTCAATAGGAATGTGTCTCGCTGAAGTATTGTTTAGATATCTTCTACGGCAATGAACTTCAACTTAAGTTGCTTGCTCAAGTGCGCATTTTAGTAGTTTTTTCCAATATAATTTGTAAACTGACTTCAACTAGAGGTGCAACACGTGTACTCAATTAATGCCTCACATTCACCCACACACACTCATACACCGGTGTCAACCATGCAAGGTAACAACCAGCTTATTGGGAGCAGTTAGGTGTCTTGCTCAGGGACACCTCACCATTTTTGCAAGGAGGAGCCTAGGATTGAACTGGCAACTCTGCAATTGCCCTGCAAAACCTGTTCATTGCTTTGGAATATATGTGAATATATGTTGGTAAACATCGGGACACAAAGAGCTATGGACATCTATAGCTCTGACAATGACTCCAAGAGGATAAATTCTGAGTCTCATCACCAGCCAGTCAGACTAGCTTCGTCTAGTCAGAAAGGCACAAACTGAGGAAGCCTCTTGGATGAGAGGCGAAACGTCTTCATGGATATATACCAAGTCCAGTTGCACTTGATTCAACTCCTTTGGATAACCATGACCTGGATGAATGAGAACATACACAGACATGCTTTGGAATAGCTTCCAGGTATCATTCCTTCCATTTACCATGCTTGTCCAATCCAGTTCAGGGTTGCATGAGATTGGCGCCTACCCAAGTTGATATGATATAGTTCACGTGGATGTGTGCGAAAATGTACTGCCCAGAACACCACTGCCCAACATGGGGCTTGAACCAGTGACCTTGAGATTAAGATTCTCTACTGAGCTAGCTAGCTAGGCTGTATATCACAATGCAAAGCCCATTTTTTTCTTTCATTATGAATCAATCAATCAAGTTGCATTTTATATAGCGCTGTTCTAGCTGTAACTCAGCCACTCAAAGCCACTTAGCCAACAAAGCCGCACAAAGCCACTCAAAGCGCTTTACAATTAATTAATTCATTAAGAAAATAGTTTACCCACCTATTTATTTACCACAAATCACTGATAGCAGACATCTGATTTTTCTATATAAGTTTCATTAATCTGTCTGCCACAAAATGTACGGGTGGGTATGGGTATGATTGGGAATGAATGGGTATGAATGAACTAGAGTCATATGCAATTTACAGAAACATAACACTCCTTCATTTTCGAGCCAATGTTGTTGCACAGATACAGGTTTATAACTTGGAATAAAGCCTGCTTTGTCAGACGTTATGTCCACTCTGCCATAGCAGCTTTAAATAAAGTACCCCAGTGATAGTCCTTGTTCATATGTGTACCCATGTCTCATTAAATGTCATGTGCGTTTGTGTGTAGTATATGGTAGTACCTATGTAACCATATCTAACTCTATGGCTGTATATATGTATATGCAAGTGTGTATGATGACAAACTTGTATTTAGATGTACAGGCTGTGACTACAAAATTCCTCTAGTGAGACAATAAGGCCCTGAACCCCAAAGTGGCCCGCGGGCCAGGTCCGGCTCACAAAAGCCAAATGTCTGGCCTGCTCCAACCCATTGGCACTAATCCACCTGTCATAATGTGAAATAAAGTGTGCAACATGTGAAATAAAGTGCGTGCTGCTCTACTGTATTTTGACCTCACCCCACACCATACGCTTGACCTATGCCATAGAGGGCGTGTAGACGTAAGACGCTACAGCTCGCTACGGTCCTTGACTAGACTGAGCCACTCATCAGCTAACCCACAGATAATCAATAACTGTCCTAAGCCAAGAACATGGCCTGCGTGAAAGTCGATCAGGAAAACCAACAGTTCCAATCTTTTTTTTCCCTTTCCCCCCTTTTTTCTCCCCAATTGTACCTGGCCAATCACCCCACTCTCCGAGCCATCCCAGTCATTGCTCTGCCCCCTCTGCCAATCCAGGGAGGGCTGCAGACTACCACATGCCTCCTCCGATACATGTGGAGTCACCAGCCACTTCTTTTTACCTGTCAGTGAGGAGTTCGCCGGGGGGCGTAGTGCGTGAGAGGATCAAGCTATTCCCCCCAGTTCCCCCTCCCCCCCGAACAGGTGCCCCGGCTGACCAGAGGAGGCAGTACAGCAGTGACCAGAACACATACCCACATTCGGCTTCCCACCCACAGACACGGCCAATTGTGTCTGTAGGGACACCCGACCAAGCCGGACAACAGTTCAAATCTGACTGGACTGGTCAGTTTTGTTTTATTTTACCGGACCATGCCAATCCCAAACTGACATGCTTGATATGCATGCAGACCGTAGCTGTCTGCAAAGCAGATAATCTCCAGTGGCACTTCAGAGCTATGCATGCTGTCAGTTTTAACGCCAACTACCCTACAAAATCAGATCACTGCAAACAAAAAATAGCAGCTATGATTACATCATACAAGCACTCCATTTCTACTAGCTGTAAATCAACATCGGCACAAGAGAGTGCAACAACTGCATCATTGCATGTTTCATGGAACCTTGCTAAACTAGGAAGCCATTCACTTGATGCCGGGTTGATTAAAACGTGTGCAATTGATATGGCTGGTGAAGTTTTAAGCCATGATGAGAAAAACAGGAAAACAGTTGTGGAGCTGTTAAAGCAGGTGCCATTGTTGGCTAACACGGCAACAAGAAGACTAGAACTTTTAGCGGAGAAGTGTTTTTCCAATCTACTCACCAACTTGAAGAAAGCAGAAGCCATATATCACTAGCCATAGACTCATCCTGTGACTGAACCGATATGGAACAGCTATCTGTGTTCACATGATTTTTTGATGGGAAGAACTTTCGGGATGAGCTACTTTGTTTGCTTCCTCTGGCTGGGCACACAACTGGGGAAATCATCTTTTATAAATTAACACAGTTCTTTGAGAAGAATGGCTTGGTTGTGAGCAAAATTGTGTCCATTGTCACCGATGGGGCTCAGTCAATGGCAGAACAACACAAGGGCTTGGTAAGCAAGCTTGCTGCTGTTAACCCAGCGCTCTTAGCATTTCATTGCATTATTCACAAATCAGTGTTGTGCACTAAACTGTGTGGGGAAATGAAAGAGGTGATGGATAGTGTGACAAGACTGGTAAATGCATTCGCAAGAGTTCTAGTCTGCAACATCGCCTTTTCAGAGCATTGCTGGAGGAAATGTCAGTGGAACACAAGGATCTTTTGCTGCATAATGATGTTCGCTGGCTGAGCAAAGGCTGTGTGCTGGAGAGGGTGTGCGACCTGCGCGATGAGCTTGTGTCATTTTTATCTGAACTGCAGCGCTAAAAAGCCCAAGAATATCAGGTTTTTAAGTGACAATAAGGTGATGGCATATGTTATTTTTTTGTGTGACATCACATCTCATCGAAATGACCTTAATCTGCAAGTACAAGGCAAGAATCACACTGTTGCAGACATTTACAAGGCGGTTGATGCTTTCCGGTCAAAGCTAAACCTTTTGGAGAGAGCTATTCATGGGAGAAAGTTGCACTTTCTATTTCTGTGGGTGCACTGCAAGAAGAACGAAGGATGATGAAGGATTTCATGACGAGCCTGGCAGAAAACTTCAAGGAATGATTTGAAAGCTCCCCTAAACACTCAGATATCCTCCTCTTCCTGAGACAGCTGTTTTCCATGTTGGCTGACAGCCAGTGGACTGCAGAGGCCAAAAGGCTGGTACCTTCCATATATGAGGTGGAGGTCTTGGAGATGGGAACATCTGATTTGCTCAAAGCACAACACAAGCGCATTGGGGTGAGTGACTTTTGGATCAACGTGGTTCCCCAAGCTCGACTGAAAAACAGCAGAGCTATTGCGATGCTCCTCACAATTCTCCCCTCCACGTACATATGTGAGTCATCGTTTTCTTCAATGAACTCGACCAAGAATCCGGAAAGAAACAGACTCTCTAATGCACATCTTGGCCAGTGCCTCAAGCTTGCCACAACAGAAAAGAGGCCCGACATCAGAAGGATTGCCTCATCCCGTCACTCCCACTTCTCTCACTGATTGGTGAATGAACATTAATTTTTTCTAATTGGGACTCCTGCAATAATGACTCAATCAATGAATCAATCTATTTATTTATTTATCTGTGGATCCATCCATTCTTTGAATCCCTGTTATGTTGTGTTGAAGGGACTTAAATTGAGACCTTCATCCAAGAAAGATGAAACATTTGAGAAATCTTGAAAATGTCTAGGCAATATTTAGCTATGACCTAGAAATAATATTGGTAATATACATATTGGATGCTAATGAGCACTCTTCATGACTTAGTCCAAGTCGGGAACATATTTAAAAAATTTTTTTTTGGTACAGTGGCATTCCGTGCTGATGGAAAATGTATTTTGATTTATTATAATTACAAAACAAAAAACAAGCACACACACACACACACACACAAACAAAAACACATTGGCCTTACATTTCTTGTGTAAATGGTTGAGAATGAGACTCCTCAGTTCCCAAAAGTTGTGACTACAGAGCAGGTTTTTTCCACTCAATTCTACAGACACCAAATTTCTCATAACAACAAATTCAGTTTACCGAATTTGTTTCCCTTTTGTCGCTACAGCACAGTGAATAGACGACAGTTGGCAGCCAGCGGAGCGGAGCATGAGGCTCATTTCTCCATTTAAACAAGGCTAATCAGTAAATTAGCTTTCAATATAGATGTTAGCTCATGCACAGGATGATATGACAGGGGGAGGGGGCATTTAGGGCTCGTCAGCAAGATCTTCTTGGAATGTATTGCTGTTTAACTGAGTGTTGTGTGAATACGAATACATTTGTCCGCATATAACAGAGCCTGCTTCACCCTTACAAGAAAAGAAGATGCTTTTTTTTTAAAACGGTACTTTTTCCTCTGACATATTGTCTATTGTAGTCCCTATTGCCATATCTGACACCTCCAGATACAGCCAATGTCAGACACAAAGATGCACACTCTTCGAATGCATGTCCCTACAAATTTCTCAATAATGGATGCACTTAACTCAGACATCAAGACTGTCCATCCTCAGCTGAACTCGACAAACATATGTTGAGTATCGACATCCAAACACAGGGCCTCCAACTGCTGAAGAATCCTAATGCAAAATATCATTTATAATGGATTACATATATATAGTGCTTTATCTAGACACCCAAAACACTTCGCATTGAAGGGGGGGGGGATTCAGCTCAACCACCACCAATGTGTAGCACCCACCTGGGTGATGCACGACAGCCATTTTGTGCCAGAACGCTCACCACACATCAGCTTGAGGTGGAGAGGGAGGAATCATTGAGCCAATTACACAGGGGGATGATTAGGTGGCCAGATGGAGAGAGGCAGGTTGGGAATTTTGCCAGGACACTGGGGGGATACCCCCCCCTACCCTTTGCAATAAGTGCCACGGGATCTTTAATGACCACAGTGAGTCAGGACCTTGATTTTAACGTCTCACCCAAAGGACGGCATGTCTTACAGCACATATTTTTGTTATTTATTAGGACCAGAAGGAAGACTGCCCCCTACTGGCCCACCAACACCACTTCCAGCAGCAACTCAGTGTTGCCCGGAGGTCTCCCATCCAAGTACTAGCCAAGCCCACGCCCGCTTAACGTCTGTCATTCAGCAGAGCCAGGGTACATGTTGATATGGCTGTCGGCAGTTAATTAGTTAGTTAGTATAATAGTAATTACCAATTATTTACTCTCTAAAAAAAAATCCTCTTCTTCAGTGTCTACTTTCCTCCCTCCCTGCCTGGCAAAGTCCTCGCCAAGATTTTCGATATGTATCTGAGCTACTAAAACAGACATGGACTTGAAAAATCCCATGTGCAAATCTAATGTAACGAACCATCATTGCATATTAGAACATTTCATTGGATTTAGCTGGCAATAGATTCCACTTTAATACCTCCTCCGAAATTTAAGAAAAACAATTATGAAAAAATTTAAATTAAAGAGGAGGAATCTAGTGAATAATCTTTGCTCAGGGCAAAATTACTTTTATAACTAATCACATAAAGTTAAGTTAAGTTGAGGGTGCTTCTTATCATCGAATGTTTTCCTTGAAGCCTGCAACATAGCATATTGTGCCAGCAGTTCAACACCGTGCTGGTCATATCATCCAAATGAAAATGGAAGCAACGGCTGAACAATGATAACAAATGAGCGCAGAGAATTTCAGCAAAATGTCCCAGATGCCAAACGTGTCTTTGAAATAGTAAAAAAAAAAAAAAAAAACATTTTTTGTACGATTAAGTCGATAACCTGAAGCAGAAAGCAACGACTTTCCCATCTAACAGCCTATCTTTCCCACACAAAACTTGTGAAAAGAAGCAATTATAGATAGGAACAATACATGAAAGAGAGCCATCCAAACATTGCATGGCTCCTTCTTTCGCAATAATGGAGGAGATAATCCTATCAAAAGTTGAACACGCTAACATTTCTAAGGTCAAGCCCTGAAACTGGCAACAAGTGAAAGGCCTGTTCGCGGCCGGCCGCAATCACATGAGACAGCAGAGATGTTGAGGCCAGCGCCAACTGTGCACTTTTCATTATCCGAAAACAAGTTCCTGAATGTTACAGCAGTGCAGCCGCTTTATATGGGAACCTGGTTTTGTTGACTATGGACCATTGTGCCGCAATCTAGAAACACTTCTGTGTGACTTCTCCCCCCTTTTCTCCCCAACTGTACCCGGCCAATTACCCCACTTTTCCAAGCCGTCCCGGTCGCTGCTCCACCCCCTCTGCCGATCCGGGGAGGGCTGCAGACTACCACATGCCTCCTCCGATACATGTGGAGTCGCCAGCCACTTCTTTTCACCTGACAGTGAGGAGTTTTGCCAGGGAGATGTAGCGCGTGGGAGGATCACGCCCCCCCCCCCGAACAGGCGCGCCAACCGACCAGAGGGGGCACTACTGCAGCAACCAGGACACATACCCACATCCGGCCTCCCACCCGCAGACACAGCCAATTATGTCTGGAGGGATGCCCGACCAAGCCGGAGGCAACACGGGGATTCGAACTGGCGATCCCCGTGTTGGTAGGCAACGGAATAGAGTGCTACGCCATCCAGTTCTGACACAAAAACATCAAGTATGTAAGCAAACGCCATAAGAATGGGAAAAAAATGAATCGTCTAGTGTCGGGGCACTCTTTATTCATCCCGAGATTTGGGAAATATGTCTTTGCAAAAATGCACCAAGTGACATCGGAATTCATCTTATCATCACATTATCACTATCAGCAGTGTGCAATTGTGACATATTAAATGCCGAATAAACATGTTCCTCATTGAGTCTATATGTCGTAGTTGTTTTTTTCTCTATTATTTATACAGTTGCCAGCTGTGTTGCTGTGGCCGATGATAAGAGAAGCAAGGTTTAACAAATGAGAGGCACGGAGGAAGATAGAAAGAGAAAAAAAATGCCTCTAACTTTGATTTACAACTGGATTGGAGAACAAAATGAATGTGGGGCTGTGAAGCTGAGACCTCCCATCTGCTCTGCTGTAGGACAGAAGCAGTGCCGCCATCTGCGCCCGAATCTGTTCTTACATTTACTATAAGCAGTGAAGAACAGGCTTTCAGACTCCCGGGCCTCACACTACATATCTCTCCATCACCCTCGCTCTTTACCTTCGTATACCACAGCAGCCTACGCACACATCACACCGCACTTAAACAAGCCATTAAAACTTAATTGAAACATGCAAAGGGGAGTAGCGAGTTTCTTCACAATGGGTCCCCCCCCCCTTCTTCAGAAATTTCCGCTATCATCTAATTCAGAATTAATTTGGTTATCACAAAAATGTTAGCCACGTTACTGGAGGATATTTATATTAGCAAAATATACTGTGGAATTTCCTGGCCCCAAGTTATTAGCTGGTACTGTTTCAATTGTTGAAATGATCACGCTCGCATATTAAATGTCAGGTCTTTTTTCTTTTTTTTGAGTCTCTCCCTTAAGGATCCTATCACATCCCAGTCTGCCTCCTCCACTGGACCTTGGGCCTATGACAAATGTCCTAGGTTTGAACATCTGCCAGACATCGCCACAAGATTTTGTCTAGTTCCTCCCATAATTCAACCAAACCAAAAAAATAAAAGAGACAGCAAGAGAGAGAGAGAAAGAGAGACATACACAGAGCAAAGACAGAGAGAGCGAGAGACACACACAAAGAGAGAGAGAGATGCGTTAACAAAGACAGTAATAGATAGATGGAGAGATCAAAAGAAAGAGAGACTGAGATGAACCTGTCACCCTTGCAGCGAGTGCCCAGTGCTAGCTACCCGCCGTAGGAGGTTCACATTGTGAGACGCAATTACCAGCGTGACATTTCCTGTTAATTGGGTTATCAATGACTCCTCGTCAGGATTTCTAAGGCAAAGGTCATTTCCCGGCAAAAGTCAAACTCTTCCTCCAAAAATCCAATGGAGGTCTGAGAAATTGATCTTCGGAGGGCCTTGTGAATGGCAAAAATCACATTTACTTTGAAACCAATATATTCGATTTAAGCGCTCCTTTGTGTGTGGGATTACAAGGGCAAACCGGGACTGTGCACATCTCTATCCCGATGGGAGCCACCACTGTTGCACGTGTGGCCCGGTAAAGGGAATAAACACATGATGATAAGCAAAAGGGATCTATCCTTTTGCTTTCAGCCGCTGAACATCCACTTTCCAGCTGGACAGAACGGCACAAATACAATTAACCAAACTTCAAAACGTTTGGGCGGCACAGTGGCCCAGTGGTTAGCACTGTTGCCTCTCTGCAAGAAGGTCCTGGGTTCGAAACCCCAGGCTGTCCCAGGTCCTTTCTGTGTGGAGTTTGAATGTTCTCCCCGTGTCTGCATGGGTTTCCTCCCACCATCAATGGCATGTATGTTAGGGTTAATACCCCTGTCTGCACCCCTGACCACGGCGATGACGAAGAACCGGAGCTGGTCCCTGGGCGCCGCAGCTTCCCACTGTTTCTATCGTGTGTATAGAGGGTGGGATAAACGTAGAGAATGAATTTCATTGTATGCATGTACAGTGACAAAAAAGCATCTTCATCGTCATCTTGTTTCTTGAGAATGTGACCTTGGTACCGATTTTCAACCTACCAAAGAGTAATGGGAGTTAAATAACAACAGCCTCACTCTCCAATAAGAAGCCTTGTCGTCTGAATGCAATTGATTTTGCTGCAGTGTGTACAGTTCATAAATATAAATCAAATCCAGGAAGAGAAATCATGGTGGATTCTGCTGAGCGACAGTACGACCTCGGTTGGCCCACATCTCAATGTCCAACTTACGCGTTGACAGAGAAGCCCCCTTTTAAAGCCGCTTTGTCGGCTGTCGCCGGGTGACAGTTTTAAGCTGTAACCTGAGTGAGTCAGTGGCTCTATCAGTCCAGTCAAACTGTAGCCATCTCGCTATTCGCTCACTTTTTGCAATTAACTAATCAGGTCAGATACTGGGGGAGCCGGCCCTAAAGTGTTGCCTAGCAACCATGGCGCCGTGGTCGACTTGCGGTGTTTTGTGTGCGTGTGTATGTGTTTGTGTGTATGCAGAGAGCGAAAGAGAGTTAACTGCCGCAGTAAAACTGTCTTGCAGCCAGAAGTGATTTGTGGCTCGCCTCGCTTTGCTATGCCGGTGTAGTAAAACACACTTACAGTACCACCTTTTGTTGTAGGAAAACACACTTTTATTACAAAAGGGAGTTAACTGTGAATCTGTGCAGGAGCTTATCTGCAACACCAACATGGCTTATAAGGGCAAGGCGTTGCAGTTGTCATTGTAAAACAGGACAAGTTTAACACGTTTCGGACACGTGACTAAAATGTCAGTTTTCACATAGTTCGATTATTCACTTTGACTCTCTCTCACTCTCTCTCTGTCCCAGGGATGTCTGAAAAATTATCATAGCTATCTATATGTGTTGTCCTCTTGTAAACCTAGCCATCAAGCCACAGTGTAAAATACAACACATGCAGTGTTTCAATGGTTTCCCTATGTGCACCATAATTAACGCTGATGAATCTCAGATTAATGGACAATTACAGCTCTATTTTATTGCACATTAACAATATGGCCAAGTGGACTATCGGGGGCGGCAGGCTGGCAGCTATTGGGTATTGCTGCGGAAAATACCGGAGAGGCCATGGAGGCATTTTTACTGGCACAGTGTAGGATACCGCCGACTAGAACAGTGTTGATTTTAGGGACATCTTGCATTTGTATTTTGGGTTTATTGAGCAGATGATGGTCCATAGTGGCTCACAATGGGTGAGCAGGTTCAAGCGTGCGCTCTGGGTCTTACTGAATGGCACTTAAACAGGACTCGTTTCGGCTGTCATTAGGACCGGATGCATGAGACCTTTCTGTCGCTGGATGGTCTCTCTAACCCCTCCGCTGTACCTCGCCACCCAGCAGACACCACTCCAATGTTACTATCAAGTTTAAAACTTGGCTTTAAACGTGATTAGATTGACGGGAGGTGATCCAAGCTCCTCCGATAGCGCTGTTATTATTAGAATGTGCTGTTAACAACATAAAACACTGTCAACACCATTAGCCACTGACAACTTCATTAGCCAGTCTAAAGTGTTCATTCGCTTTAGAAGTTGAAAAGTGATCATGACTTGGAACAAAGCCTTGCTTTGATCAGATTCACTCATCCCCCGGAGGAGGCTGGCTCCATGTCTTCATGATATCGAGTCAACAAACCCTGTCTGTGCTGTGTGTGTGTGCGTGCGCAAGTTGGCATATGTGTGTGTGCGCGCGCATGATATTATGTGTGTGTGCGTGCATGTTAGTATATGTGTGTGTGTGTGCTTGTTAGTATGTGTGTGTGTGTGCTCGTGTGCATGTTAGTATGTGCAATTTATGTCTGTGTGAGGGTGTCATGAGGGGGTGCTATGTGCGTCTGTGCCTGTTTGTGCACTTAGTACATGTACAGTGTGTGTGTCTTCATGTGCATGACAGTGCTTGTGTGTGAAACGTGTGTGTGTGTGTTTGTGTGAATGTGTTTTTGTGATTGTATGTGTGTGTACTGACAAATCTAAAGTTGCTTTGCATCTCCCCTTGGCACTGGCTCCCGCTAGCAGCTCTCTGTCTCCGTAGTGTTTGTAGATTACAGGGGCTGTTGATTTTGGAATGTTTCTTTTTCCAACTTCAAAGTTTGACTGATCTTGCTTGCAGTGAGGGACCGAGCCACTTAAAACTTTCATTATTACTCCCCCCCCCCCCACACCTCCTCGTCTTTCCCCGGACCCCTGCCGAGATTTGCTGTTTCCTCTAGCAAACGTGATTTGAGGTGTCATGACACGCCATCCCTCAAGGTGCAGTCCTCGAACTCTCCCTTTGACTGAACAGCGTGAACCAAATACGGAGGACCTTTCGGAAATGGCAACAAGACGGACAGCTCAATCAGACTCGCAACAAGATTTACAGCAAGCACTACTGCAGGGTCATAATAAGACCCAAACGTTTGCAAGTAGCAGGTGGGACGGGGACTCATTAGTAATTCTGCCGAAACAGCTGTGAATCCTGGAAAGGACATGGAAAATCACCTTATGCCAATCTTAAGTCACTGCTGACTGAGATGCAGTTTGGAGCACAAAAGAAATATAAAAACAAAGAAAAAGAAAAAAAGTTCATATTTAGCACCCCCCCCCCAACTCCAGAAACCGAGTTGTTATACATTTAAGGGTCTTGTAGCATGAGATCCCTCACTAAGTTTGTTTGACCAGGTTTTTCACCATCTCTCCCTGCTCTACGTGCAGCTTGCAGCAACATAGATCAGCCATGAAGGAAGTGGGATTTAGGTGTTGGTGAAAGATTTGGAGTTTCTGAGAAGCCTTTGACCACATCTTGACCACTATGATCACAAGTGCAAGACGGATCCTTTATTAATAATAATCATGCTTTGAGACGGTGGGGGGAAAATGTGTTGGGCGTTAGTTGATTAAATAATTGGTATGAATTCTGGCCTTGTCTTGTTATGTAATCATCTACGTAATGTAAGTAATCCTATTGGACCTCTCCATTTGAATCCTGCTCCCCTGATCAGTCAGAAAATCAAAGGGGATTACTTTGCCCCAATCGAGGATCTCTAAGAAGATTAAGGGCTAAAGCATCCATTATGATTTAAGAATGCTGTTTATTTTGTCATTGATTGTTGATAAGGAGGAAATTATTTGGCGGGTGAGGAATATCTGGGAGTCGAGAGTCAGAGCAATTATATTAGATCCACCTGTGCACTCGCCTTAAGATTTGATTTATGTCGCATTGGCGTACCGACACCATCTGTGTCCATAGCAACAAAAATCCTCTCATGATGTGCATGAAACCTGACAGATGATTGGGGAGAACATTTTTCTTTCACAGTCTGAGTATGTCCATTATCCTCCTCCGGAGAACAATCAGCTATGAGATGATCCGATTGGTCAGCTTCCAGGTGATCACATTTGCATTTGTTATGATGATGATTTGCCGGGGTGGGGGAGTGGAACGAGGAAAAGGAAAATAAGTAACCGTAATGTAGTTCATGCATGAAGTTTGGCTTTTGTTTGCATCTTCCCACCCTGCCGTCAGAATCAATCTCTCCTCATTTTTTACATGGATTAGATTGTTAGTTTTAGAGAACATGGTCGAACTTCTCACAGAATTTGTGAAGCGCGCTTCCACTCCAACTTCAGGTGTGTAATTAATCATTTGGAAATTAAAGTAAAAGGCAAGGGTTCGACCTCACCCTCAGAGAGTTAACCCTTGTCTGCAGCACACGACTATTTTTACATTATTTTCAATTATCGTCTGAAACAGACAGGGGCCCTTGAGGAAGGTAGCCTCATTTTATTGCCAAGTCCCTGTCACGGAAGCACATTACTGAGTTCTTAATATAGCTGAGCTCGGAAAACACGGTCACACAATGTCCCTCACTGCCATTCCCCGTTAGATTAGTCCTTTTTATTTGACAGAAATGTATAATTCCTCACTTTCTCTGCGCTTGCTCTTTTGAGAAGTGCAAACAGCTTTTAATATTCGTAGACAAAGACAGCAATGGAGTGGTGAATTGAAGATACACAACCCCTGGAATTATATGATCAATTCCTTTGCCGTCCACCACATGCAGACCGGCAAATGCACAGTGCATCATTTTGTGCAAGCAATTCAAAAAATGTCACTTAGGTAATTACATGAACGCATACTTGTGTCCGAGCAGTGTCCAAGATAATTACTTGAGAGATATTGTCTTGTTATGCACCAAACGTTTCTTCGTTTAGTGCGACAGCATCTTAATTAATACACACTCCAGGGACACTGAAGAAGACTGGACGCCTGCGGTGATTGGCAGAGAGATTAATATTGTCAGGCCCTGGAGACACATGTCACATCCCTCTTGAAGCCACTGTTACATGTTTCAAGGACGATTCTTTCCTCCCCTGCACTTTGTTCCACTTGTGTTTACGCTGAGAGATGGACTTCCAGGTTCGCCATCATTCACGCTAAAGCCCAGTAAGATGAAACATGATCGGAACCAATGGAAGAAGGAGGCACATGAGCAAAAACCTCACATTTATTTGTGTGGGTTTTCATAAGAAAATGAGGAAAAAACATTAACCACGGGCAAAGACCATGACAAACATCCCCCATCCTATTATAGGCAAGATATGTTGTGTGCCTTTTGCTAAAATGCCTGATATGAGTGGGGAAATCAAATAATAAAACAAGTTCATTTACATCTGTGGATAAGTGCTTAATGTCTTTGGCTCTACACTTTGATGAATCTAACCTGGTAGGATAAGCATGCTAATGAGTCAACTGCAGTCATAAGCACTGGAGGCATTGAATTACTTGACTTAATTGTGAGTGTAAAGTAAGTCTCACAATATAACCTCTGGTCCTTCAAAAATCAGATCAAATTTCTTAGAGAAGCTTTTTTCCATTATTTGCATCTTCAAACAAACAGGAGCATCTGCAAAACCTGTAACTAATATGAATAATTTGTGTACATTTATTTTCATCACTGTATGTGCTTTGAAAACAATTTAAAGACCAGGATTGTGGCTTGATTTTTGCATCTTTGCTTGGAGTCTGTGCATTCTGCCTGACATTTGCATCATGACAGGTCTGACCTTGACATTTTGGATCATTTTAGTTTGGTTGAATGTGTTTTTAAAGTCATCAAATGAATCAAGTCGAATCAAATCAAAGAAAGAAAAAAAAATCAACTTAAAGTGTAACTTCTCCCCCAGGTCTGAGCCTAACTCCACCCACTTCATAATTTTGAAAAATGCTAAAAAGTGAGGAAGGTATTGGCTGCGGCCTGTTGGAAGGCAGAGTTAGACAGTCCCCCCTTCATCCCTGCCCACAATACGTTGTTTGCAGCCATGTGATTCTGATGACGCATGAAATTAAGACGAGGGCAGGAAGTGAAAAGCAGAATGGACAAGATGGAGGAAAGCCTGTACTATGCTAGTGTAAGGACCATGGATGTGTAGACTCGCTTGCCCTTGGCTAACAGGTTGGACCCTTTAGTTGACTGGTTAGCGCGATCGCTCGTGGTGCGGGGAACCCAGGTTCGATTCCCAGCTGCTTCCTGAATTTGTGCTACATTGGTGGCAGCCATGGGATTCCAGATGCTTCTGTCCATTTCTCTGACTCCAACACACTTCGCTCCAAACCGATGCAGGTAACATATGGAGTGCAGTCCAACGTTACCAAAGCCCTGGATGATGAAAGTCTTGTCCTGGAAGCCAGGACATGTTCCCAGCTGCCTCATGAAGGAGGTCTCACTGATGAAGTTCTCAATGCTGTGGAAAAGTCCATGGCCGGTAGCAGAGATTTGCGCGTGGATACTACCCTGGTTGATGGGTTTACTGGTGATGCAGGTATGGGCATTGATGTCATGGTGTCTCATGGTGTTGGCATAAGTGTCAGCAATCCAGGACATCTCCCTCACACCAGTGCTCATGTGAGGTGCTGGGACGTCTATACCAGGCCCAATGAAGCTTTTCTTGGCCAGCTCGATAGTAAACCTCTGCGTGATTTTCTCCAGCTCATTGTCGGAGTAATGCTTTGGGTTGATCTTCACTCCAGCTTTGGCTCCACCAAGCGGAACATCAATGACAGCACATTTGTACGTCATCTGGGAGGCCAGAACTTTCACCTCATCTACCAACACATCAGTACTGTACCAAATACCTCCTTTGCAGGGGGTCCAGTGCTGCCCGAGCTGGGCCCAGTAGCCCTCGATCACCTCCCATTTTCCATTGTCTCGTTTGATGGGGAAACATGCTGAGTACGTGGTTACACTGCTATAAAATTTTAAGGATGCCACGGACTCTGCCTCTTCTGCTCCGGTGTCTCCCGGTTCTTCAGGTCCTCCACCAGCTTGTCCTCCACGATCTTCACCCCTCGGTCGAAGAAACCCTTCACCATGCGGAAGAAGTTGGGGTTGTCGTCCCAGTCTATAGCCTGGCTGTAGCTGCGCAGCCACAGCAGAGACACGGCGGAGGCCGGGAGCGTGAGCACAGAGTCATCGCAGATCAAGGCCAGCGTGCCGCCGCCGTGGGTCAGAAAGTCACCGAGACACCGAAACATGTTCTGTGTCCCTCTGTCCAGCTTGGAGAACCACGGAACACAGAATAAAGAGATATGGAGGAACACCGACGCGTGGGCAGGAGAACACAGCAGCTGGTCCTGTTCTTGCCACCCCCTGAAATCTCGCTCCATTGGTAGCAGCGGTGGGATGCATATGCACTCAGAGGCATGAGGGAGCTGTTATACTGCCCGAAGGCTGGGGGTAGTGTAACGACCACGGATGTGTGACTAGCTAGCCCTTGGTTAACGGGTCGGACCTTTTAGTTGACTGGTTAGTGCAGTCGCCCGTGGTGCAGGGAACCTAGGTTTGATTCCCGGCTGCCCCCTGAATTCGCGCTACACTAGTTTAGACAATGTTACAAAAGAAAGCTATAAACGGAAAATAACAAGATATGTTGGATGTGATCCTGATTTTACGAAGAGGAGCGATTTCTCAACTGAATTGAAAGACTTGCCTACTATCGAGGCAGCAGATATAAGCAACTACCTTGTCCTCCAGACATCCTTCTACTCAAAAAAACAAAGAAAAGTATATGAAAGTACAGAGGCATACAACTTAGCGGTTGGGTTGATGACCTCGGTACTCCACAATGACTGTCATTTGATTTTTACCAGGGTGAAGGGCTTTTCTTTTTTAGTCCTGTGGATTAACCTAGAAACAAACATTAAACGCCGCAGCGCCTCTCAGTGTTAATGTTACTGTTGTTTACTTAATGTTAGCCCCTCTCAAAGGTCCGGTGAAATGCCACTAAAGACGTGGATCATTGCGAAACAATGTGGAGAAGTCATTGCAGCTCATTGCGATTGCACGGCAGGGTAAGTTATTTACATTTGCCTGTCTTTTGTGTAACTGTTAATTCTGATTTAAGTGTTTGTGATGTTGTTTCTAGCTGTTGTTTTAAATCTATCGCCAGTACATACCCACAGATGAACTGTGCAAAATCCAATTTTCCATTGTTGTTAATAAAGAAATGTTTATTCTGTTCTATTCACATAGAAGATGACTATGTCTACATAAATCAGCTGACAGGAAGCTTCTTCAACACCTCTGATTAAGACTGCAGGCTTGGCAGTAGAAACATGTCAGGTAAAAAACACCTGTCTATACAAGAATCAGTGAATTAAGTAAAAAGTCAGACAAATTTAACCACTTGTTTACATGTTCTTGTCACTGTGGATTTTAGTGCCCACCCTGCAAGCAAGACGAGGTTAAGCTGCACCTGTGTGCTGGAGACAACGGATTCTGCCTCACCAATGATGGGGATGATGTTACAATGGACAGGAGCCATGCTTACTACTTCCCTGTCCAAGGACAGCTTCACATTTTGGATGCCGAGTATTGCCACTTTTTGGTGTGGAACTATGACATTTTGTTAAAAGAATTTTGCCTAATATGGAATTTTGGGATGATGTGATTCCCAAAATGGAGAATATTTTCAGAACTGGTATAGTTCCAGAAGTGTTGGGACAGCAAGTTAAAAAGTAACATGTTGACATGTAACATGACAAATGGATGCTAGCTTACATCAGCTCAGGCACTAGATTCAGTCATATTTTGCAAACGAAAAACACGTGACTAACATGAATGTATCTTTTTTTCTTTGGCAATCAGATGTTTATTGAGAAGATTAAACAATACAACAAGGGTATTGGTGGTTTCTTATTTATGAGAATTAAAACAGTGTACAAGTATAAATTGGATTCAATTTCCTGAAAGTCCAAACTTTTCAGACCTATATGGCTAAATTCAATCAAAGGTATGGCAGAGTATGTGATGATGATCAGAGGATTTAGTCTCAACCTCAGCAAAACTAAAATTACTTGTTCAACTTTAGAAAACACAGACAAATAGCCACAGGTGATATAAGGCTCACTCAGTTGAAAAACCTGCATTAAACTAAGAAGTTGGGGAATCCAGTCTAAAACTCTGCCTTGTCTTCATTCTTTTGAAAAGACTCTTGGCTAAACTGTGTCCAGTATCAAAGGTTGAATCAGTTCATCTGGATACAAGGTTTATTGACAGATACGTTTCATCACTCATCTAAGTGACTTAGATGAACTGATTCAACTTTGATTTTCTTACCTGGATTATTGAGCATGCATAAAGACATGTGGCGTCCAATACTTAAGTCCTAAGATCACCCAGATCTGTGTGGCTTGCTTCAGAACATCTTCCATCCTCTCTCAATGTCATCTATGGTTAGGTCTGTCTGCCATCCTGCATCTGCATACAATATATGGCAGTACGGAGAGGAATTAGTTATTCAAATTACTCTCCAAATTATTAATGATGTGAATTGTCTAGTCATCTTCTTAGTTGTCAACATTCTTACAAAGGTTTAAGTAATCTGGTCCAATTTATTCGCAGATTCTTATTTTTTATACCTTTACTTAACCAGATGAGTTTATTGAGAACTTAGTTACCCACAGTGTGTAAGCCCAATTCAAAGTTTACATACATTATCTGTTGTCAGAATCACATCTGCCTTATCCAACTACAATCTAAGATACTGGCTACACTTACTTATACAATTCATTTAGCTTGTCGATCATATAACATCTCGGTGATGTCCTCCAGCTCTGGGTTCCTAACTGACTCATGGAGATCTCGCAAGGCCTCTGCACCTTCTGGGTTATAAACAAAATGTTTAAACTATATAGCCACAGTATCGACTAAAAGTTCAGGATGAAGCAGGTGTACATTGGTCAAGTTTACATATTTTAAAGTGTACTCCCACAAAATTACTGGTTGTTTTTCACCAAATGAACTTCAAAGATGTAGGTATTGCCTATAGACAGAAAACAGACATGAATGAGGTCTTACTAAGATGAAAATAAATGGTTCCCAAAGGTTAACAATTTATTTAGCATACAGTTTTTCTCATTTATGTTGTGTGCATCTGAAGAACACGAATACATAAAGTAAACAATTTCAGTGCCCACAGCACTCATAAACAGAGTTTGGAATACATTTATTTCACCTGAAAGATAATTTTTTGTAGAAGTGCACCGTTGGGATACTTGAGAATAGTGTGATTTATTTTTCTTCTAAAGACAGTGATCAGAAAACAGTGTGGCTGTATACTGCTTCCTGCAGGTGCTGCTCAGTATTAACCATCCTGGAAACCTTGAAGACTATCAGAAATTTCTCTCCTGAGAGGGATATACAGAGGAAGAGACAAAATAGTCTGAGCTTTACAGCACATTTGTTAAAAAGGGAAATAGCATTCTGCTTGAGGTTTGGTTGTGTGTTATCTGCAGCATGCAGTGGATACTCACAGCGTGTTGAAACAGTTGGAAGGTTTTTTCCCCCCAGACTTTTCCCTCATTGATGAAGCCGCAGAAGCCCATTAACTGATATTTCTGCAAATGGAGCATCACATGGAGAGAAACTCGTAAATGTAGTAGGTAGGAGTGGGGGATATGAATAAAATCCCCAATCAAGGTTTATGTACTTTTACATTGCATTATCAATATATATATTGTGTTATGTGGTACATTTTCTTTTGAAAACTTTATTCTCTGATTTTCAAGTTTTTTGGAACAGGTATAGAAGATACTCAGAAAAACAAAAAACAAAAAAACAACAACATAGAACCCCCCCCCCCAAAAGGTTCAAGAAGGAAAAAAAGGAATATACAGGGAATTCTTATTTCAATTCCACATGATAACTATGTTTTTGAAGACAATATAACGGTTACACATATCTGTATAAATATCATAGTTAAAACCAGGTAAAAAAGTACATTCAATAAAAGGGAAAACTTTCAATAAAGTCTATGAAAGGACTCCAGGTCAAAGCAAGGTTTTTGTGGGCTTTACATACTTTATATCGGAGCTTTTCTAAAGGTAGAAAGGACAGCGCCTCCCTTAACCACTGCAAAAATGATGGAGCTTTATTCGACTTCCAGTTAAAACATTTGCCTGCAAAGTTATGACCTTACAGTTACCTTACAGTCCATGTGCTGTGGAAAACGTCCTGCCTCGTTCCTGTGCCTAAAACACCGCATCCCAGGGACTCCAAGGACTACAGACCAGTAGCATTGACTTCACACATCATGAAGACTCTGGAAAGACATCCTGGAGCAGCTTTGGCTCACGGTCAAGCCACACTTGGACCCCCTCCAGTTCACCTACCAACCCCGACTGGGAGTTGCGGATGCCATAATTTTCCTGCTTAACCGTGCCTACGCCCACCTGGATAAGCCAGAAAGCATTGTGAGGGTCATATTCTTTGACTTTTCTAGCGCCTTCAACACCATCCAGCCAGCTCTACTGGGTGAGAAGCTGACAGCAATGCAGGTAGATTCCCCCCCTTGTGTCCTGGATTGTTGACTACCTTTCTGGTAGACCATAGTATGTGCACTTGCAACACTGTGTGTCAGACAGTGGTCAGCAACACTGGAGCTCTGCAGAGGACAGTCTTGTCTCCCTTCCTTTTCACCCTCTACACTACAGACTTCAACTACCACACAGAGTCCTGCCATCGTCATAAATTCTTTGATGACTCTGCTATAGTCGGATGCATCAGTAAGGGCGAGGAGGCTGAGTACAGGGCTGTGGTGGGAAACTTTGTCACATGGCATGAGCGGAACAATCTGCAGCTCAACGTGACTAAGACAAAGGAGCTGGTTGTTGATCAGAGGAGGTACATGACACCAGTGACCCCTGTCTCCATCCAGGGAGTCAGTGTGGACACTGGAATACTACAAGTACCTGGGGGTGTATACAGACAATAAACTGGGCTGGGCTAAGAACACTGATGCCCTCTACAAGAAGGGACAGAGCCATCTCTACTTTTTGAGGAGGCTTAGGTCCTTCAACATCTGCCAGACAATGCTTATGATGTGGTATGAGTCTGTGGTGGCCAGTGCTCTCCTGTTTGCTGTTGTGTGTTGGGGCAGCAGGTTGAGGGTAACAGATGCAAACAGGCTGAAAAAACTGAGCCGCAAGGCTGGTGATGTTGTGGGGGTGGAACTGGATTCTCTGGTGACGGTTTCTGAGAGGACGCTGTTGAAATTATTTGCCATCATAGACAATGTCTCCCACCCACTCCATGACGTGCTGGTTGGGCACAGGAGTGCTTTCACTAATAGACTCATTCTGCCGAAAAGCACGGCTGAGCGCCACAGGAGGTCATTCCTGCCTGTGGCCATCAAACTTTACAACTTCTCCCTCAGACTCAGACTGTCAGACACTTGGCGTTAATGGTCATTAGACTGGCCCTGTCAGGTTTTGTTTATGCTGCTTGTTTTGTGCTGCAGTAGTGCAGTATAGATAGGGTGTTATGTGCACCATCCTTGTTGATATATTTTGTTCTTATTTTATCTTTTATTTCTATTTGTTTCTGTTTTTCTTGTTTCTATTTTCTTATCTTGTATCTTGTTAGTTTTTAGTTATTAGAGTGTGAGTGTCTGTAATAGAACCCAATTTCCCCTCAGGGATGAATAAAGGATTCTGATTCTGATTAGGGGGTGGTATGCCAAAGACATCCATCCATCCATCCATCCATCCATCCATCCATCCATCCATCCATCCATCATCTTCACCACTTATTCTGTTCTCAGGGTCGCAGGGATGCTGGAGCCTATGTGTGAAAATCAGGGTTTATGGTCTGTTTACAGATTTGTGAGAATACGTTAAATATATGTCCTCAGTAACTTTTGAGAGAGAGGCATGCCCAGAACATGTGTCCCACCGAGGCTGGACTATGGCTGCACCTTGGACAGCCAGGGTCTGTGGTAGGAAAGATTCTGGCAAACTTGTCCCGAGTGGTGAAGACGGTGAAGCACCTTAAATTAAATTAAACCATGCCGTATACACAATGAGGAAGTGTGTATACGAGTTAAGCTGTCCCGCCATGCCTCTTGAGAAAGCTCTTACCCAAATCTCTCCCATGCAGTTTTTGTTTTGTCCCAGGATATCTGTTTTAATCCCTGTATCAGTGTGTAGATTATAGAGACATGTTTTTTCCCAAAGGGATCTAGCTCCAGAATAATGTCTAATTGGCTCCTGGGTGGCAGATAAGGAAATGAGGGGAACACCTTCTTGGCAAAACTACAGATTTGAAAGTACCTAAAAAAATGGGATCTGGGTATCTTATGGTCTTAGGTAAGCATTTCAAATGAGGTGAACGTTCCATTTGTAAATAGATCACAGAAAAACACAAGTCCATTTCTATGCCAATGTTGAAATGCGTTATCTAACACAGATGATGAGAAGAATTGATTATTTGCTACTGGGAAAAGCCCACTAGCATGCTTTAATCCAAAATGCCTCCTAAACTGTAGCCATATCCTAAGTGAAGCTTTAACCACAGGATTTTTTATTTGTATGTTACGATTATGTGGTAGTGGAGAGGTGAATATCGGTAAAGGACTGGATGAGAGCTCCATGTGAGCCCGATCTGTGTCCTGTTTATTCTTATATGTCAATGCCCAATGTAAGTTTTACAGTGTTCGCAGCCCAGTAGTAACAAATAAAGTTAGGCCCCCCTGTCTCCTTAGGGACCTCCAGGTATATTTTCTTCAGCCTGAGGTATGAATTGATCCAGATGAGTGATGAAATTAACCTATCTAGTTGTTGAAAAGTTGGTTAGCCACCCCTGTATTAGATATTGTTTATGTTTTTTTCTCTCATGTGCTGTATATGAGATAATTTGGCCTCTCAGGTAGGCTTTAAGAGCCTCACAAACAATGGTTAGTAGCATGCCCAGAGTTCCATAAAGATATCTATCTGCTGGGAGAGAACGTTTTTAAAGGAGTCCCTAGACAGTAATAGAGGATCAAATTGCCAGGTGTGTTGGGGTTTAGGGCAGTCTAGGAAGCCTATATCTAGCTGTACAGGACTATGACCAGAAATAACAATATTATTAGATTGGCTCCTCCTAACCATAGGAAGGACCCTACTATCCAGGGGGAAAAAATCAATCCTAGAGTAAGAATAATGCACTGGGGAAAAAAATGGGTATTGCTTTGTAGTTGGGTTGTTTCTTTTCCAGGGATCGAAAAGAGTGTAGGATTCCATGAATGAATGGATAACAGCACCTGCCTTCGAGATTTTACTATTAGGTCTTGGGTTTGATCAGTCCAAATATGGGTGTAATACACAATTAAAATCTCCCCCCAATATCAACTGGTAATTATTTAGGTCTGGGAGGGCTGCTACGAAACTAGAGAATAAAAGTGGGTCATTCCAATTTGGTCCATATACATTAGCTAGTGTCACACGTGTACCACGCAGGTTACCCGTCACTACCACATACTTCCCCCTGGGGTCAGAAATAGCCAGCAGTGGAACGAATGGGATACCCTTCCTGATCAAGAAGGCCGTGCCCCGTGTTCTATTCTCATTCCTCGAACAGAAATTTGGTCCTATCCAAGCTTTCTTTAGTTTTGCGTGTTCACTTGACCAGAGGTGGGTTTCCTGTAAGAACATGCCATTGGCACTCAAAGATTTTAAATGTACAAAAACCCTACTACGCTTTACTGAACTGTGAATTCCCTTTATATTCCAGCTCAAAAAAACGAAGATAACCTGTATTTTGAGTGTCAGACATTTTTTTTCTGAAAATGAAAACAAAACAAAACACAAATAACAAAAAAAAGTCCCTGCCTACTAACTACAAAACAAAAACAGAGCCTTGAGAACCCAGGCTGATCTACCACTTCCCTAGAGATCACGTCCCCCATTTCTAATAAAATGTAGCAAACCCTCTAACAAGCCCTAACCAGGGTGAACAGTGGTCTTATCAAGATTATATTAAACTAAACTTAACTGAAATACACGTGTATACACCCACACACACACACACACACATATATATATGTACATTCACACACGATAATAATACAACAGAAAAATAGCTTTGTAAATGGGCAGCAGGCATTAAACATTCGTGTTAAATGAAAAAGGCAACATTACCCGTGAGTCTCAAATTATATAAATTAAGAGTAAATCGATAAAGTTAAACCGTAACGTTACCATGGAGTCTTGGTGCCTTAGCTAGCTACTTCCGCTAGTTGTTGGCACCTAGCCGCTAATATCAATTAGCCGCCAATACCAGTTAGCCGCAAATATAATTCAAGTTGGTCAACAACTTATTGTACATTATCCTGAGGCTTTAGATTCTCCCTGATATAATCCGTCGCCTTAGGTGGGTCTTCGAACTGCTTTTCTTGGCTGGACGATGAAGTGATATGAGACACCGCCGGGAACTGGATCCCAAACCTGGCAGCTCCGGATGAGCTGCTTAGCTTCGGAGAAGACCGCTCTCTTTTTAGCCTGATCCTAGTCCATGGGCCAGAGCCCAAAATTTCCTATTTCGGTACACTCAAGGTGGCAAAACTTACTTATAATTTTTGAAAGGATCCATGTCTGTAGATGATATTTTGGTATGATAACCATTCCTGAGTGGCAGCTGTATCACAGTTATCAGCTCATGAAGTTAACCACCCCCTAAAGTAAATTGCATTTTAGACGCTGGTGCATATCCTGGTTTAGCCTCATGGTCAGGACATTTTTCAATGTTCTATAATATTGTCTTTGGTATCATTTTAAAGGGGACCTTCTTAGCTTTCATTCAAGCCCTGTTGTGGATATTTCTCACAAATATAGCGGTCACTTGAGCTCTTCAACCCGTCAATAACACACATCTTTCTGCAATGTTCGCCTAAACTATATACTTTCTTTTAGCCCTGTGGCATCTAGGAATATCAGGGACACAAAACACAAAAACTGGAATACTCACAGGACTGTAAAGATTCAGGAAATGTATAATATACCCATACTATTTCATTGTGTGAGGTGATTGTGAACCTTAAATTAGAAGGGCATTATTACTAAGAAACTAACTAGACCAAAGCCAGTTAGTCCATGGGTCAGACCAGATATCGATATCACCCAAGGTGACACAACTTCACTGGTGCCATTTTATTTGGTACACTAACAGAAGTAAAATAATACATGATAACCTTTCCAAATGAGCAGCTATTTCATTTTTCTTTCAGGAAACCTGTTTCTGTGCCTCTCACGATTGTGTATTTGCCCAGATTTTTACAAATATAGCATTTCAACACCCCTGGTACTGATTAGCCTAGCTTAAACTCTGGGACAGTTCTTAGTTGGCCAACAACCAAGGATAACCAGTACTGTGTACTTCCATTCATTGTGCTAAGCTAGGCTAACGTGCAGCCAGATAGCTTTCTACTAAACACATATAGAGGAAACTGGTATCTATCTTCTTGTCTCACTCTGGAGAAGATTGTAAGCTAATTTCCCATAATGTTAGCATGTTCTTTTAATGTATATGTTAATATGATTAGTTAAAGTGGCTACGAGGAACTTTCATCTTGTGTTGATTTTAGCGGCCTCATGTGGACAAAATACAGCTGTTGCATAGCAACTAGGTAATGTATCTATTTGTGGCTATGTAAGATAAATAATGGTAATATGACGCTGGTGAAGCAAAGTAAACTTTGTTTTAGTAGTGTTCATACACCTAAGTTACATGTATTTGTTTGTATGTGGCAGGTGAAAACTGACTGAATATGGCCACTGGTGAACAAGCAAGTTTTTACCCAATACCAAAGCGCCCACGGGTGGAGTGCATTATCCACTCTTCTGATGATACAGATAAGCTGGTTTCACTACAAAGTGTCGACTCATGGAGAACTCTGCTCAGGGCAGCTCAGATACGAAATCATGCACCAGTTTTGAAACTGGCAAAAGACATTCCTGAGGGACAGATTCCAGCAATCCACTACCACAGAAAGTGTCGCAGTATCTTCACTATGAAGCAAATTCTTGATGGCCTCCTTGCAAAAGAAAAGTTGTGTCTCTGCTGAAGAGGAACAATCTAAGAGAGTAGCTCGACATGCTCCAAGTACATCTAGGACTTATGATGCAGAGTGCATATTTTGTCAGAAAAACAGCAAATATTCCAAGAGACAGAATACGAGAGAAGTACTGGTGCAGTGTCGAGAACTGCGAGCTGATGCAAAGATCAGGAGTGCAGCCACAAAGAAAAGGGACAGCAGAATCCTTGCCATTGTGAGTAGAGACCTTGTAGCAGCTGAAGGGCACTACCACAGGTCATGCTATAGACTTTACACCAAAGAAGAGGTTTCCAAAGGAGAGGTTGCCAGCAATGAAGATGATGATGCTGCAGCCCAGTATGAAGCTGCCGTGAATAAGGCATACAATGAGCTGTTCCTCTTCATCAGGATGGAGCTTTTTGGCAATCCTCAAGTGATGACAATGACTGATCTCTCTTCTAGACTGGTAGCTTCAATGAACTCCCAAGGCATTGCTCAAGTCAAGGAATCAACCAAGAAGCACATAAGGCGAAACCTGGAGAGTGAGTTTGCTGGAGCCTTGCAGATATTCCCTGATGAGAAAGGAAAATTCCTCCTCTATCCCGATAACTTGTCCATGAGGGAACTTGCCAAAGAAAATCAGTCTCTCAAAAGGGAGCTGCAGACCCTGAAAAGTGTCAGTGCACAAGATGTTATAGCCAAAGCAGCCATCAAATTGAGAGCAGACATTAAAAGTCAAGATGTTCCTCAAACCTGGCCGCCTGAAGTCAAACCAGAAGCAGAATGTCCTACCATTCCAGAGTCGCTCATTATCTTCCTGTACTCTCTACTCACAGGCTCAAATGATCCTGATCATGCATCCCAGAGAGTGCAGTGCCTTCTGCAGTCATTTGGCCATGACATAGTATATGCAGTGACATGTGGAAATACCAAGCCTTCCAAGCACATTGTTCTGCCATTCAGTGTCAAATCGTTGACAGGAAATGTAGAGTTGATAAACATCCTCAACCGACTTGGTCACAGTGTGTCCTATTCACAGATGGAAGAGATCAACACTGCCCTGTGTCTCCAGAAACTCTCATCATCAGGGAGTGGCATTGCCCTTCCAGCTAACATTCATCCTGGCATATTCACAACTTTAGCCTGGGACAATATCAACCGTCTTGAAGAAACTGTCAGTGGTGAAGGAACATCTCACAGAGTCAATGGGATTGCTGTGCAAGCAAAGCCAGTCAACCCACTTCCTGTCCAACCCATGCCCACTGTTCCCAAAACAAAGAAGAGAAGCATTGATGGACCCCCACCAATGTTACCAACTTACAATGCTGGACAACGGGTAGGGCCACCACAAAGCAAAAAGTCAGATGCCGATACTGCAGCCAATACTAAGCTTGCCAGAGAGAAAAACCTTCTTTGGGTCCTAGCACGCATGTCACAACAAGAAGAACAGTCAGTCAGCAGCTGGACAGGCTTCAACATCCTGACTCGAGGACAGATGACGGTCATCCCCGACAATATAGGCTATCTGCCTACCATCAATGCTCCAGCGACACAAATGTCTACTGTCAACGAGGTGCTTAACCAGTCACTGAGCATCATGCAGTGCTTAGGCCTGAGGAAGATTGTCTGTGTCTTTGACCAAGCCCTGTATGCGAAGGCTGTAGAGATCACATGGAAACACCATGACAAGTTCCATGATATCATCGTTAGGCTTGGTGTATTCCACACCATCTGCACACTGCTGGCAATAATAGGAAAGCGTTTCCAAGATGCTGGACTCAAAGACCTCTGCATTGAGTCTGGCATGATTGCAGAAGGCTCAATTGCTGGTGTTATGGATGGCCGCAAGTACAACAGGGCAGTGCGACTACACAAGCTCCTGTATGAGGCTCTCATGCGACTGACCTTGAATGGTTTCCTGTCCTGGTTGGAAGAAACTCACAGGAATGACATGGTTCACCTGAATGAGACACTGAAGACCATTGACAGCCTTGGGAAAGAAGTCTCACAACATGCTTTGAAGGAGGTCCTCGAGAACAGCTCTTGTACACGCATCATGGATCTATTTGAAGTCTACCGTGAGTTCCTTAGAGGTGGAAACGGCAGCCTCTTGAACTTCTGGATGTCCTATTTGGACATGGTTGAAATCTTGTTGGGGCTCATCCGAGCATCCAGAGAGGGAGACTGGATGCTACACTTGGCTAGCATTCGAGCAATGATCCCATGGTGCTTTGCTTATGACAGGATGAATTATGCACGCTACCTCCCCTACTACTACGCCCAGATGTCCGAGCTGCCCATCACACACCCAGATGTGTACACAGAATTCATGGAAGGAGGCTTCTCAGTCCAACTGGGCTCCACCAATCCCTTTGGCCGAATCCCTGTTGACCAAGCTATAGAAGAAACGGTGAACAAAGACACCCAAACAGCTGGAGGGACAAAGGGATTCAGCTTGAAGCCAGGAGCTGTGACCAAATATTATCTCACAGCTGAGTATAGAAGCATGTACCTCAGACAGCTGAGAGACCTGACAGGTCAAGGCAGGTGCAAATGGTCTCATCCAGATCTACAGAGTCCAAGGATCAAGAGAGATGAAGCAGATGTCCAGTCTCTCATGGACCTTATGGAGAATAACCGGCTCAATCCTATGTCCCCTGATGAGATTGATTTGGTTAGCCTCTCCACTGGCAACATGGCTCCACCTGATGTGACCATAGATCTCTTGAGAGCTCTTGAGAAAGGAGAAGAGGCCTACCAAGCATTCCAGCAAACAAGGTTAGATGCAGACCCACCACCTGTGAAATTCCACGACAAGATGACCAAGCAAAGTCTGAAAACATTCTCCAATGTCAGCACAAAACAAGCTCATGGAAAGAAAGCACAGGATGTGGTTCTGAAGGCAGATAGAAACCTTTTCAGTCACATGATCCTGGTGGCTGAAAGCAGGAAGGTGAATCTGAAGGATGTCCTTGCCTACCCATTGGGCCCACTACCATGGGCACTGGCAAATGCTGATGGGTCCTTACGAAAAACAAACAAGGCTGCACTTGCCAGAGAGCTTGAAAAGAATGTATCTCCTGCAGAAGACATCCCAATCCCATCTACTTCCATCACTGATGGGATGAGCCTGGTCCAAAAAATGAATGGCAACAACAAAACCTTTGCACAGGTGGCAGAGTCAGCCTTGACCCAGGTCCTCCATGAGGGAGCACAGAGTGGGAGGATTGATGTTGTTTTTGATGTCTATCACCAGACTTCGATCAAAGATGCTGAACGACTGAACCGGGGTGGAGACATCACTCTCCAGTACAAGAATCTTGCAGGGGGATACCACGTCCAGCAGTGGAGAAATTTTCTGTGCAGTTCCTCCAACAAGACCAGTCTCATCAAGTTTCTGGTGGAAGAGTGGAAACTCCCACGATACAGAGCTATGCTGCATGGCAAGGTGTTGTACATGACCTGTGAGGAAACCTGCTACAAGTTGACAGAAGATGGGTGTGAGGAAGCAGCAGAACTGCACTCCACACATGAAGAAGCTGACACCCGTCTGCTCCTGCATGCATTGCATGCAGCAAATGCGGGCTCAAAGTCAGTTATCATCACAGCTGAGGACACTGATGTCATGGTGCTTTGTCTTGGCTTCCAGAAGGACATCACCTGTCCCATCTACCAGAAGTGTGGGACTCAGAACCGCACACGGTTTGTCGACATCACCAAACTGGCAAGTTCACTTGGAGACAGCATCTGTGACAGCCTAATTGGCTTACATGCCTTCACAGGCTGTGACACTGTCAGTGCATTCGCTGGTCGAGGGAAGCTGAATGCCCTGAAGATAGTGAGAAAGCACACTTCCTGCCAAGAGACTTTTAGTCAACTGGGACAGACATGGAATGTGAGTGATGAGCTGTTTCAGAAAATTGAGCAGTTCACCTGTCGGATGTATGTTGCTAATAGCAGCACTGCTGAGGTGAACAAACTGCGTTACCAGCTCTTCTGCACCAAAAGGGGAGAGGTTGAGTCCAGCCAGCTGCCACCATGTACAGACTGTCTCTTTATGCATTTTCAACGAGCCAACTATCAGGCAGCAATATGGAAGTGCTGTCTGCAGGCTAACCCTGTGGTGCCAAGCCCTACTGAGTATGGATGGACAGACGATGAAGGCAAGCTGGCCATTTACTGGATGCGCTCCCCACCTGCACCAGATGTGGTCTTGGAAATGCTAACATGCAAGTGTGTGCATTCATGCAAAATGCCGAGCTGCATATGCCTGTCAAATGGACTTCCATGCACAGACATGTGCAGGTTACAGACCTGCAGTAACCAAAAACAGCAGGATGGTCCAGAACTGGACTTTGAACTTGGGGAGTCAGATGATGAGAGAAACGAGCAGTTTGATGAATGACAGTGTGATGATTCTGATGGTATTACTGTGGTAGTAGTCTATTGATGCACAGGATGTTGATTCTGGACTTGGTTACCAAGAGCTTGATAACAATAATGTAACCATATTCACATATACCCATTACCCTACCCATTACCATTACATATACCCACTAATGATATGGGATTACATGTATCATTGACTAAGTATATGTAAATGTCAATGTTGTTTAAAATATTAAAATAGTTCATTACCTCACTATGGTATTCCTTTTTATCATGTATTTTGATTGTGTATTTAAACAAATGTATAGAGACCAGTTTGTGACCTAACTGGCTTTGGTCTAGTTCTCATTTAAGGCTCACAATCACCTCACACAATGAAATAGTATGGGTATATTATACATTTCCTGAATCTTTACAGTCCTGTGAGTATTCCAGTTTTTGTGTTTTGTGTCCCTGATATTCCTAGATGCCAAAGGGCTAAAAGAAAGTATATAGTTTAGGCGAAAATTGCAGAAAGATGTGTGTTATTGACGGGTTGAAGAGCTTAAGTGACCTCTATATTTGTGAGAAATATCCACAACAGGGCTTGAATGAAAGCTAAGAAGGTCCCCTTTAAAATGATACCAAAGACAATATTATAGAACATTGAAAAATGTCCTGACCATGAAGCTAAACCAGGATATGCACCAGCGTCTAAAATGCAATTTAGTTTAGCGGGTGGTTAACTTCATGAGCTGATAACTGTGATACAGCTGCCACTCAGGAATGGTTATCATACCAAAATATCATCTACAGACATGGATCCTTTCAAAAATTATAAGTAAGTTTTGCCACCTTGAGTGTACCGAAATATCGTCTGGCCCATGGACTACCTCCCACGCGCTACGTCCCCCTGGCGAAACTCCTCACTGTCAGGCGAAAAGAAGCGGCTGGCGACTCCACATGTATCGGAGGAGGCATGTGGTAGTCTGCAGCCCTCCCCGGATCGGCAGAGGGGGTGGAGCAGCGACCGGGACGGCTCAGAGAGCGGGGTGATTGGCCAAGTACAATTGCGGAGGGAAAAAAAAGGGGGGGGGGCAGATGGCGTGTTGAGCCATTTTAACCCATGAAATGCCTATTTTTTTATTAATTTGGTAAGAAATGTCAGTATTAACACAGTGCTTTTCAGGTCTGCCACATTCTAGTACTAAAAGTCTCCAGATGGTTCAGAATGCTGCTGCTAGAATTCTAACTAAATCTAGGAAGTTTGACCATATTACACCAATTCTTGCCTCCCTTCATTGGCTTCCTATCCATGTTAGATCAGACTTGAAGGTGCTTCTGCTGACTTATAAAATCCTAAATGGGCTTGCCCCATCTTACCTGTCTGATCTCCTTAAACCGTTCATTCCACCTCGAGCTCTTCGCTCTCAAAATACAGGGCTCCTGTGTGTACCCAAAGTTACTTTTCCTATCTGGCCCCGTTCTTGTAGAATAACCTGCCTGCTGCCATCAGACAAGCCGAGTCTGCTGAGTCCTTTAAATCCAAACTTAAAACTCATCTTTTTGCCTTAGCTTACAATTATTTGCCTTTAAGTTGAGTGCTTCACAACCTGTACTGCATGGCGGGTCGGTTTTCTGTCTCAATGAGACAGAACAGCGGTTGGTACAGAACCAGCCACTGTTCTGCCGATGAGATTATAGAGTATAGATTAAGACTAATTGATGGCTTAATTGATTATGACTAATGACTATTGCAAACTTTTCTCTTCTCTCACGTTTTTCTCTCTCTCTGAATGATGTCTTCTCCTTTCTCTTTTTCTGTGTGTGAATGGTGTCATGTGAGTCTCCCTTGTGTGCACGTGCAGTCGGTTCTCCTCCCAGGTGTCCGTGGTGATGGTGGTCACCACTTGGACGCTGCCTGCTATTCCCCTCATCACATTTTCTTTTTATAAATCCATATATATATACATTTATATGTATTTTTTTTTACATTTTTGTTCCGATGGCGTCTGGATACTGCTTGGCATCCTGTGCATCATATTCTTCATAAGTCCATTATAATTGTGTTATCCTCTTTCAGTGTTGTATTGTGTAAATTGCATAAACACAGCATCCATTGCATGTTGTCGGGCTTGGGAGAGAGATCCCTCCTCTGCTGCTCTCCTTGAGGTTTCTTCCTATTTTTTTCTCCCTGTTAAAGGGTTTTTTTTTTAGGGAGCTGGTCCTTATCCGATGAGAGGGTCCAAGGACAGGATGTTGTGTAGCTGTTAAGCCCACTGTGGCAAATTTGTAATTTGTGATATTGGGCTATACAAATAAAATTGATTTGATTTGATCTCTGTACAGTCACATCCTCCAGTTTACAGCTCAAAAAACACATTTGAAGTGTTTAGTACCTCTTTAAAAAAGTTCATCCTTAGTGTATGATAAACCAAGGGTTTGTAACATAGCCTTAGCTCCACCGGAGGCTCTCTTTCACTTCTTTGATTGAGGATGCCCCCTCCCTGTTTCTCTTCTCAACATGCTCCCTTCCCATATGGGTTCTCCTTCATATGTGTACTCTCCTTCAACTCTGCCTTGGGCTCAACTATTTGGAAAGCTTGTCTCTGCAAGATGGCTGGCGGTGGCCAGGGACACAGCTGGTCTCCCGGCAATCGTCTCGGTGTTCAGAATGCACTGGTGGCCAGAGTACTTAAGGTGCCTTGATGCAGTTGAAAAAAAAAAAATATTGCAACCCCACTGCACCCCCCTCCCCTCCCCTCCCTTAGCCCTATCTGCTTTTCATATCTGGTTTGACATTTAGGATGTGGATTTGTTCCTGTCAGCAATTCCTGAGACGAATTTATTCCGTTCATTTAGTCTTTTTATAGAATCTTTTCAGAATTACACCAATAGGTGGATCTGTCCGTCACAGGCGATGACATTTTCCTCCATCAAAGTGGCTCTTATGCTTTCGCCAGAGGAACAGCCATTAAGCATCCCATGCAGTAAATCTAAACATTTATTCATCAGAGACTGACACAATGTGCCTCACGTTTTTAATACGGCACTTGTTATCGTCACTTAATTGCAGACTACATGTTTAACACACCAATGGCCTGCGAATAATTCAAATTTACTTCATGTATAATGACTGCAGTGCCAGTCAACAAAGAAACCTACTCTCTCATGCAATGCAACATTGCATTGACATAATGTGAAATGACAGGGAGCGAGGAGAAGATATGGTTTCGCTGAACGTTATCATAGTGGGTATGAATGGTCTTGTAGCAGTTCTGACTCTGATTCGCCCAAGAGGTGAGCCAGGTGTGCACGTGTCAGAGCCAGCTGGCATAGTTTTGCGTCCTGACCCAACCCCAAATGATAATTCCAGGCGATTGCTTTCTCAAGTCATTATGTTTTTCATTAGCCAAGCACTGACCCATTCCTAAATTAAATTAATTTTTTAACCATTTGTGATACGATTCTGTGAAACAAATCTTTTTTTTAACCTTTTTTTTTAAATTTATATACATATATATATATATTGAAACAGCAAAACAGAACATATCAGGAGAGCAACATGCACATATGGTCAAATCCAATACACACCTTTCTTATACTTATACATGATATATTATTATTAAACGTATTACTTATACATTATATATTATACATATATTTCTTATATAAGTACATTTCTTGGACTTATACATGAACACATATATACAAAACAAAAACAGAAAACAAACAAAACAAAACACAAGGGTGGGAAATTCACAATAACAGAAAATGCTTAATGAGCTAATTAAGCTCAATCTACTCCAGTCCAGGTTATTGCTGGCCAGTCACAACCAAAACATGTACTGCGGGGGAACCCCACTTACCAACTCATCTAAGGTTCCTTGCAATACAATTTATCATACCACTTTCATAACATATAGGTGTAGGTACATCAAGCCAAACGTGCAGGATTGAAAGGTGTACAGCATAAAACATGATACTTAGTAATTCTGCCTTTTGACCAGACAAGGAGCCAACACCGAGAACACATATTTTTGGATTCATTACTATTCCAATGCCAATACATTTCTCAGTTTCTGTTTGAACAGAAGACCAGAATGCTGTGATCAGTGGACATGACCGCATCTTTCTGATCAATCATTTAAGCCAGTCTTGGAGAGGGCAAAACAAAACGTCCTTTGTAAGGTTTTGCCAGGTTGAACCCATCAGATGCCCACAGAAGAAAGGATTCCTTTGTGGATCATGGATTTATAATGACCATTATCAAAATCATGACATATTTCCTCTTTACAGTCATTTCCCAAGTGCCTACAACTATATATACATATATATTTACATACATACACACACACACACACACACACACACATACATATATATACATACATACACACACACACACACACACACACACACACACACACACATATATATCTTTTTTCTCTCTCCTGGAAACCATCAATGGTGTTGATAAAAGTGCTCAACAAATGAGGAGCAGAATATTAAGATCTTAATTAAACGTAAAACATCTTTATATATATATATATATAGATACACACACACACACACACACACACACACACACACACACACACACACACACACACACACACACACCGATCAGCCAAAACATTAAAACCACTGACGGGTAAGTGAATAACATTGATTATCTCATTACAATGGCACCTGTCAAGGGATGGGATATATTAGGCAGCAAGTGAACAGTGAGTTCTTGAAGTTGATTATTGTTGGAAGCAGGAAAAGTGGGCCAGAGAAAGGATCTCAGTGACTTTGGCAAGGGCCAAATTTTGATGGCTAGACAACTGGGTCAGACCATCTCCAAAACGGCAGGTCTTACGGGATGTTCCCGGTGTGCAGTGGTCAGTACCTACCAAAAGTGACCCAAGGAAGGACAACCGGTGAACCAGCGACAGAGTCATGGGCGGCAAAGACTCACTGATGTGCATGGGAAGCAAAGGCTAGCCTGTCTGGTTCGATCCCACAGAAGAGCTACTGTAGCTCAAACTGCTGAAAAAGTGCTGGCCATGATAGACAGGTATCAGAACACACAGTGCATCCCAGCTTGCTGTGTGTGGGGCTGTGTAGCCACAGACCAGTCAGAGTGCCCATGATGACCCCTGTCCACCGGCGAAAGCACCTACAATGGGCACATGAGCATCAGAACTCATCAGGTGGCACCAGGATGCACTATGGAAAGACGCAAGCCAGCAGAGGTAGTGCGATGCTCTGGACAATGTTCTGCTGGGATACCTTGGGTCCTGGCATTCATGTGGGTGTCACTGTGACACGTACCACCTGCCTCAACAATGTTGCAGACCCCTTAATGGCAACGGTATTCCCTGATGGCAGTGGCCTCAGGTGGTTTTAATGTTTTGACTGATCGGTGTATATAGTAATATTTGGGGGAATAATCAGTTCAATGCAAAAATCATGATACTAAGCTGTGACGATTTGAACATTGCGGCATTTACCCCGAACCACAAAGTTGAACCGAAATAATAAAAAGACGCTGAGAAAAGGTTTGCTATAACCATTTCTACATCTCTGAATGTCTGAATTTGAAGTGTTTAAATGTCGACTCGGAGAAGCATACTTATGTTTTAATCTTCTACAACACGTAATAATGTGATATTTGAAAAATTGCAACATGTTTAAAACCGGAACTAAAACGTCAGTTTAACATCGAATTGCTTGCTGATTACCAGCCCTAGATGTGTGTGTGTGTGTGTGTGTGTGTGTGTGTGTGTGTGTGTGTGTGTGTGTGTGTGTGTGTGTGTGTGTGTGTGTGTGTGTGTGTGTGTGTGTGTGTATGAATCTAATTAAATACATGTTGGCCAAAAACCAAAGATCATTTGTTGAATGCATTGCAGCGAAGGCCAGCCCTTTCCTAGCTTCTAGCAGCGTTGTGTAGCCCAGCAATTGAAGCTGCCTTTGCTGCTTGGCAGGTCTGAGTGTATGTGTGGCCAAGTCCCACTGTGTATGACCTTCCTGTCCTCGACCTGGCCAGAGCTGCTATCTCTGTAATGGCTATCATATCTCAGCTCCACTGCTCACCAACAGCCCTCTATTCTTTTATCCCCCTTCTTTTCTCTTCCTGTTTCTCACCCCCTCCGCCTTGCTATTCCAAGGCAGTGTGCTGTTCGAGGTATTTTTGTTTTCTTTCCTCCACACCTAATATGTCAAACTTAGACTGCTACTTCCATGAAATGTGTTTTACGGACACACGGATTGAATTTTTTGTCGTACTTTTCTTTCTGCGACAGCCACTCAAAGCGCTTTACAATCAATGAATGCCTCAAAATCACCCTTGCGCACACACATTCACACACCGACGGCGGTGTTAACCTTGCAAGGCGACAACCAGCTCATTGGGAGCAGTTAGGCGTTAGGCATCTTGCTTAAGACGACATTTTTTTTTAAACCCCCCCCCTTTTTTTTCTCCCCAATTGCATCCAGCCAATCACCCCACTCTTCCGAGCCGTCCCGGTCGCTGCTCCACCCCCTCTGCCGATCCAGGGAGGGCTGCAGACTACCACATGGGATTTGAACCGGCGATCCCCGTGTTGGTAGGCAACGGAATAGATCGCCACGTCACCCGGACGCCCCGACATTTTTTGCAAGGAGGAGCTGAGGATCGAACAGCAATCCTCCAGTTACCAGAAGACCTGCTCTACCTCTGAGCCACTGTCACCCAAACAACCACCTCATGAACATCGGAGAACATTGCTGCTTTGATAAGAGAGTGGCGCCTTGGAAGGTCACCATTGCTAGCTGACAGAGAGGAGGTACACAAACGCTTACGGCAACTTAATCATGCCAAATAATACATTTACTAAACATTATGTGCTCCACAGTACATTAGGCAATTCAGTGTCCCTACCCGCTATGTGAACATCCCAAAACATTATCAGTCCGAGCTACCAACTGGAGCAAGAGCAAATGCCTCTCTTAAAGGCGAAAAATGACACTAATGTAAATCAACTTAAGTGGCCACTGTGTTTACAAAATTTAAGCAACAATGGATTATAATTCTGATATATCCTTTCCCAGACAAAAATAAAGTTAATGATCTATTATATTTCTATCATACTTTTTTTTTTGTAACATGGCGATGCTGGCCGCTTGGCTCGGGTCCTGGGCTGTTCTGGTGGCGTCTGGACACCGCTTGGCATCCTCCTCATCATATTCTTCATATATTTTATAATTCCATTATAATTCTGTTTATCCTCTTTCAATGTATTCTGTAAATTGTGTACACACAACATCCATTGCATGTTGTCCATCTTGGGAGAGAGATCCCTCCTCTGTTGCTCTCCCTGAGGTTTCTACCTATTTCTTCTCCCTGTTAAAGCGTTTTTTTTAGGGAGTTGTTCCTTATCCAATGCGAGGGTCTAAGGACAGGATGTTGTGTTGCTGTAAAGCCCCTTGAGGCAAATTTGTAATTTGTGATATTGGGCCAAACAAATAAAATTGACTTGAGTTGACTTGACTCCATGATGATGCATAACATACAAGTTTATCCAAATTCAGTTTGCAGCATAGTTTCATATGCCTCACGTGGCTTTACTTTACCGGTGCTGGTCACAGCCCACAAGCTATGAAAACTTGTTATTATCATTTGCTCTATCACTGTTTGTCAAATTTTAGTTTATTGTTTCACTTATTGAATTCATTCCCTGTCATAGGGAGGTCGGCGTGCCAGTCAGCCACAGAAGAGCACCCCTTGAACTGGTGGGGTATCAGTGCCTTGCTCAAAGTTACATTAATAAGCATGGCACATGCATCTTGTTGCCCCACCTTTTTTGATTGAATTTCAATTCCCAAAATAACAGCAAAATGAGGTAGTGACGGAAAAGTGTATGTGCCGGTTATAACCAATTAGCCCACGTTTCTGCGTTGGTGTAACAAAAACAAGAAGTCCTGCCTGCCCTGATAAAGTGCGGAATCCAAATTGTGAATCCCATTAAAATGAAACACCACTGGGTCTATGTACAGAGGGCCAAAAGGCGACTAATATATTTCCAGTAACAGATGTTAGGAGGGGCCCTTCCACCGACTCCTAAAACACAAGAGAATTAAAATGTGGAATCCGGATTGGGCTCCTTTCCCGGAGTAAAAAAGAGGTCGGGAGGTGCCAGAACTCGGAGTGCGCTTGACCCCTTGAAACAACACATTGGCTACCACTGTTTCTCCCTGACTTCTGAGTGATTCAGCCACTCATGTGTTGACGCAGCCAGATGGCATTATTATTTAGCTGGCTAGCGGTTTTACAGAAACAACTCATGTGCTCAGAGGAAGACGGTGACCCTTGCTGCAGTGTGCTGTTTACAAGAAAAGCCTAGATAAGGTGTACAATATAAAAGATTTTGGTGAACAGGTGCTACTATGTGTTTCAGCATTTGCCAGTGATCCCTACTGCAGCTGATCACAATGTTGACTCAGAAACCACAAGTGAATAAACCATGCGGGGTGGTGTGTGTCTTCCTCAAGTTCAAGTCCTCTACCAGAGGCCTGGGAGTTTGAGGGTTCTGCACAGTATCTCAGCCAGTCACGGCTGGTGCTAACAATTTTTGAGAAGGCGCAATTTACCTTGGCGCAGCACACCTGACAGCTGCTTTAATGTCCACATAGTCACAGAGTTATTAAGAAGGACAATGTAGCCTGATAAAATCTACAGGCTACATTGTCCTACATTGTCCAAAATCCACTCCTCATTATCAACACCACTGATGGTTTCTGAAAAACAAAAAACAAAACGCTATATATATATATATATATATATATATATATCACTAAAAGCATATTTTTGAAAAGGCAATGTACAAAGAAATTATCAGCAAAGAAGAAACCAAAAAGCCCTATGGAGCACATGAACTGCAGAAGGGTACAACTGTGTGCTAAAGCATCATCTATGAGACTCTGTCCTCCATGATATTGTATAATATATCATTGTCCAAGTGCCCTATCAGCAGCTCTGAGGGAGAAGACTCCAGGGGAAGCCTGCAGCATAGACAAATTAAGGACTTAAGGACAAAGTTGGGCAGTAACAATAACCACATGACCGCATTACCCCGGTCATGTGATGCCTACCATGGGGTTGAGCTCATTATCACCATCACGGCAATTTTTTTTTGTTTTTGCATTTTTTTGTATTTTTTTTTGCTGGTTTTACAGGAGTGCATATGGTGTGTGATATCAATTTACACACAATATTAAATACTAACACAATAATTATTGCTTAGTTATCATCACTGACTGTCTTCCAGCCTATGCTCAAGGGTTTCTGGAGAAAAAAACTTTTCAATTGCCCGTCCCTACAGCTTCACAAGCGAGGGGGAAGGACAGTCCATTAAACATATGGGGGATTTCTTTTGTGTGCGTCCAATTATTAATTATTCCCAACAGGCCCGGATTAACACAGTTCGGTGCCCTAGGCAGACCACACTTGAAGTGCCCCCCTCCTCCCAAGTTACACGTAAAAAAAGTTAAATTTACTATGGGTATAAACGCCATAGCTTTACACAAACTTATAGCTAAAGTACAGACTCAACACACACTACAGAAAAATGTAAGACCCAACCAAAAAACATGACACCATAGATAAACATGGACCTACAAATGCCATACTAGCCCTTACACTGACGCTCAAATCTGAATGCAACTCACATCCTTTAAACATCCATCCACATTATTTCCATAATAAATGGCCTGTATGAGGTCTACATTCAAAACCATTACAGAGGATGTCTAAAAAAAAATCACCACACCCATACACCAACATAAGGCAAGTCCAATAACGACTGTCGCAACCAACCATTTAAACAGCTGAATGATCAGTGCCAGGTGAGGTGAAGTGAAGGTATAGGCAATAGCACATTGAGACAACGTATAAGCTATTAGAAATTACTGTTGTTTTGTTTTTCTGTTGTTTCCAGACACAAAAATTAAAGGAATGAAAACAAAATAGTGATTTCGTTTTCATTTCAAAATCCACAAACGAAAAGTTATTTTTAATTTTCCTGGTCAAAAACGGCAGATACAACTTTTATAAAGGACTTGGTTTTCCTTCTTGCCTTTGTAAAACAGAAAAGGCTGGATTAGTAAAATGGTCTTTGAACACATTTTCTCTCAGCAGTGAAGTGCACTACTATTAGTATCTCACTAAAACGGGAGGGATATGTCCCGTGGACGAACAGCGCCACACTGCCATTGCAACCTACATTGTGGTCGGAAGGGGGATTACACCCTAACAGGCACAGTACCAGTTACTGAAATAAACAGTCTCTCTCCCCGCCGCCCTCCACACCTCCGTGGTGCTGATAGACGCAGAGAAAATACGATAAATATTTTAAAATATATTTCAAATATTTTAGAAGTCTAGTCGTTGTCTTGATTATTTGGTGCCCCCCCCCCCCAGCATGGCAAATTGGCTGGTGCCCTCAGGCAGATTTCTAGGCTTGAGTACTTGTGATATCTTCAGATAACGTTCAATTGAACGAACACACACACACACACACACACACACACACACACACACACACACACACACACACACACACACACACACACACACAAAAGACAAAAGCATAAAGTAAACAGTTGGAGTTAGATTTTAACCTCTGAGGAACAGGAATAAGCCGAAAGAACAAGAAGAAGAGTGCTTATAGCGAACACACTTCTCTTATGTGGTAATGCACATACAGTTGATGCTAGCTGCTACACATTATTCATTCAACAATGGCGACAAATCTAGTTCCAAAGCCAGATATTATGTCACCTATTTGGGCACATTTTGGCTTTGAGCCAGATGCTAAGGGGCAGCCGGCGAATTTGGATGAGGCAATATGCCGCATTTGTAGAAAAAACAGAACAAAACAGAATATACAGGTAGATATGCTTTGCCCGATTGCCAGGAGGGCCTAATGAATTCGTCACCCGCACCTTAGCTTTGTTGATCATGCCTCTTACCATCCATCCATCCATCCATCCATCCATCCATCCATCCATCCATCCATCCATCCATCCATTCCGCTTATCCTGCTCTCAGGGTCACGGGATGCTGGAGCCTATCCCAGTAGTCATTGGGCGGCAGGTGGGGAGACACCCTAGACGGGCAGCCAGGCCATAACAGGGCCCCGACACACACACATTTACATCACTTTGGTATGGCCGATTCATCTGACTTACATGTCTCTGGACTGTGGGAGGAAACTGGAGCAACCAGAGAAAACCCACGCAGACACCGGAAGAACATGCAAACTCCACACAGCGGACGACCTAGGACAACCTCCACGGTTGAACTACCCCAGGGCTCAAACCCAGGACCTTTTTGCTGTGCCCCTTAACATGGCCTCTTTTTTTTTCCAATTTCGTTGTTTACTTGTCTGTTTGTGCCACTCATCTGTCTTATCCATGGATGGCTTATAATGACCATGGGCCCTGAACACAAACTCATCACAGGCCCCTAGCTACACATGCAAATAGTTTACATGCACTGTGTGATCCCTCCCTAAGCACACAAGAGTTTGGTCGCACAATAGTACAGGGCAACCCACAATCACACAGCATGTATTACTTTGTTGTTTGATACACCATGTGGTGCAACCTGGGCACATCATCAGTAATGAACCTGGGGTCATCAGGTGTTTCGGGTCTTGAAGACATACTTGCATCAAAATCCGACTTTTCCTGTTGTTAATCGATGTAAGGAGTGTGGATGTGATCGATGAGACAAATGGTAGCCCTAAAATCACATTTATGGCCAGACGAGAGATACTGGCGGTTGAGTAACTGATTTCCAGTCGGCGAAAACGTGGTAACTTGCCACGTCACAACTTACCATTAGCATAGAGGGCGCGTCCATAGTGGGACACTATGAAAGCGGAGACGCACCCTTTTGGCTCAAAGGAATACGGCTGTATTGGCTGAGCAACATATTCGTGAGGCGAGTAGATAACTTCCACTGAGAAAGAGGAATCATCTTCCACTTCCACATCCTCAACCTCAAAGCTGCTGTTGGTGGTCTCGTCGCTCACCTTTTTTTTTTTGTAAAGTGACGACAGAGCAGGAAGGGGGCTGTCACCAGTGAATTTCTAATTTTCCACGGCAAGCAGCAAGCGGTTTAGCCCCGGTATTCAGCCCACCCAGCCACACCCACACGACCACCCTGAATTTCAGTAGCCAATAGCTATGAAATCATAAAACCACACCTACCTTCCGGTTGTAATTCAAACCACCCGTGTTAAAAATGTGCTCAGAAACAGCATGAAAGTATCTCTTTAACGTCAGACACCCTCGCCCGAGCGACCCGGCCAGAGTGATCAAGCCCTGACTTGTGTCCAGGTAGCACATTTTGCCACACGTCACCCCTCTTCACCCAGAGCCAACGGGAAGTCTTTTCAGCGGCTTCCAAAATGTTCCTAATGGCTCTTCTTCCTTGCAGCCCACAAATCCCCAAGAGTCCCAGGACCCAGTGTAGACACTGGCCTGCAAGGCCCCTGCAGCCCACTTCAATCGGCCTACAGTGGGCCTTCCATTCATTCCTCCAACACTCAGCTACCAGATCTACATACCTGGCTGTCGTCCTTCCTTGGACCTCCTCCATCCGATCTTCACAGGGGACAGTTAGCTCTAGCAAAACCACTTGCTTGGTTGCCACGGACATCAGGACCATGTCTGGCCTGTGTGTGGTAGCTGCGATGGTGTCTGGGAACCTCAGTTGTCTCCCTATAGGTCGACCAGGAACTGCCAGTCCGTTGCTGTTGCGAGCAGCCCATCCTGGGCCTTTGGCTGGTGCTTCTCCCCTGCTTGAACAAAGGTGATGGTGCGTTTTGCTGGGTGTTGCTGCTGCTGAAAATATATCCGTTATTTTGGCATGTTAAATTACTGCCATTTTAGGTCTGTTTCATTCTATACATGCCATGTACATCTTTAGGAGTCAAATACACACCTTGATTTAAATAAAACCACAGTGAAAAGTATCCTACCTATACCACCGGCTTTCTTCTGGCCTTCTTTGACGTTAAGTCACTGATCAAGTCATCAAAGTCCAACTCCCGGACGAGTTCCAATCCAATGGCCATGGGAGACGGCATGTTCAGGCATCTCTGTGTCATCCTTGTCCTCAGCTCATTTTCAATCCTGGGCATTTAGGAAAAGGACCGTTCTGCCTGGCAGTTGCTTACAGGAAGTGTCAGATACAGTCTTAATGCAATGCATACATTGGGAAATGTTGACCGTAATCCATAATCGAGCATTGTTCTCAGAAGTTTCGATGGAGGCATGTTCAGTCTGTCAGGTCTAATGAAAGATCTGAAGTGAATCATTTCACATGTGATGGTGGCGCAGATTCACGTTTGCAATGGCCCCACCCTGTACCATCTTCGCAGTGTCTTTGTCTATGTCTGCGTCTAAGTTTGGTCTTCGTTTGATGGCTAGGACAGCTGGTGCTGGATCGGCTAGGACAGCTTGGTCTGCTGCATCCTGTGGGCCCAGGGACCATGGCCCTGCCTGGAGCTGCGCCCAGAGAGGAAACACTGAGGGCGGTCTGACAGGACATGGAAGTGGGGAAGGCTAAGCTAACTGCTAGCCCATGAGAACGGCAGTTCTGACAGTCATCAGCGGGTGTTCATTCCCCTATACAGTGTTTTTTGTTTGTTTGTTTAGTTTGGATATTTGTGTTAGTATGGCTATATGTGTTCTTGTAGTTCTTGTGGATTTTGGAAATGTGTTTTTGTCTTTGTGTAGCACAGCGGTGGGCTGGGAGATATTTCGTTTAATTTCATGTACTTGCGTACATGAAATTAAACGACAAATAAAGTGTTCCTGATTCCTGACTCATTGGCAAGACTTGTTACACTGCTAACAGTAGCTCCCACCTGTGTTTTTTGGTGAAAAATGTTGAAATAGAGGGTATTTGTTGTACTGAAGCGGCATCTTTAGCTTCTTTTTCGTTTTTGAGTTTACACTTTGCTGACCCGTTAAGTGCGCATTTCTCCATGTTGACTGAGAAATTGACATTTGAGACCCATGGCCTAGGTCAGGGGTGTCAAACCCAAGGCCTCGAGGGCCGCAGTGTCTGCAGGTATTTGTTGCAACCGTGCACTACACCACCTGATTTAACTAATTAGCTCACCTCCTGTATCAAGGAGGGAAAGGAACTAGTTTAATCAGGTGGTGTAGTGCATGGTTGCAACAAATACCTGCAGACACTGCGGCCCTCGAGGCCTGGAGTTTGACACCCTGGCCTAGGTCATTACAACATTATGTGATTTAATTGGCTAATTTACAAAAACACAAACAATTTCATAATCATACTATATTTTCAAAATCACAATTACTCCAATATTTTAAAAACAAAAATACTTTACACATCCAAAGATAATAAATCTTAAGGCTAAGGGCCCCCGTTGGCTCCAGGGCCCTGGGCCCGTGCCCACATTGCCCATGCGGTAAGCTGTCTATGGTCTTATCTATGTAATATGCTGGCCTTTTTCATCTTGGAGATCAAATGAGGTCATTTCAAAGCATCCACCTTGCATTATACAGCAAAACTGTTCATGTCAAGATGAAGGTGAAATGCTAAATACACCGAGGGAGCCCGGGGGAGGTTCACAGCACAACCCAAGCCCTGACAACCACAGTGCCCATTCAGCATCCAAGTACACTAACCAACAAACGATTTAAATTGCATCAGGGTCCGACCGAACACAAAGCACATGAACCGTCCCCTCCTCCTAAATGGTCCTGAGTGATACGCTTTTAAAGATAATTATTCTCAAAGGCGAGAGGAACAAACAGAGCGCACAAAAAAAAGAAAAGAAAGGTAACGTGCCTGTGTTCCCCCATACCTTTGCCAGGATTAACATAATTGCATTTCAAATGATCACAGGAGCAATTAGGAGACAGAAGCCATTGAAAACATGTAAAAGCGCCACACGGTTGGCACACCTCAGTAATATAATTACAGAGGCAGTTGATGAGTGCGGTGTGTGTGATGTTCAGATATGTAAATAAATCGCCCCCTGAAAACTTAACGTCGGGTCTCTCCTCTATTCTGTGCTGTTCTTCTGTCTCAGAGATTTATTCCCATGACCCGTCCGTCTCCATAAAATCCATACCTATGGGTGTTCTCACGCGATACTTGCTGTCAGAAATGAATAGCAATTTATATTCACTGATCAAGTCATTACTGTCTCGTACCAGCAATCCCAACCTGTGAGGCATGAGCGACTGCAACTTACACGATGTGAGCTCTACATGCATGTATGGGGTCTTAATGGGAGATGACACGAGGGGATGCCATTGCACCTTGAAAGTAATATCACATGCATCACACAACTGACGTATCACGCAATTTGATCACAGCTTGTCAGCTCCTGTCTAGCTACTGCACTCCCTCTCCCTCTTTGTTTCTGTTTGTCTGTCTTTCTCTGACTGGCGGTATCTATGTTTGTACCCACCTGTCGGGGGTCTGAACACACAACGTTCCCCTCCGTGATGTGGGTGGTAGTCGGGGGGGGGGGGGGTAGACACAGGGACGTCGGAGATATTCTTGCCTCTCCGTGTCATTATGATGAATGAGCGCAGAGGTGTGTCGGTGGGTAGGGCAGGTTTCTCCTTGTGGAGCGGTGAGCCATCACTCATTCAGGGTCTCCGGAGCCGAGATGTCCATAAACATGCACATAAAATCAGGTCCCTCAGCAGGTGGTATTCTGTCCTTGGCAGAGGAAGGAAAAGTCATATTGGCATACATTAGAATGACGCTACCTATCCCCGAGGACGGACCGTTTTTAGTTATCTGTCACTAGTCAGGAGTCAGGGCTTCGCCTAAAAGCCCCCTGATAAGATTTGATTTCTGCCTCGGAGGAGACAAAATGCAATCTGGGCACTTAAGACAGCTGCTTGCCCACCTTACAGTGCAGGTCAAATGAATCAATTTGCTACCTATGAGGGAGAAAAGTAATGTTTTAACAGTGTTTGTGACAGCCGAAATGAGGATTTTGTGAAAAGCAAGCAATTTAACTTTGCCCTGAATAGTGCAGAGTTGTTTTTTCTTTTATTATTTCTCTCGTGAAAGTAACTTTAATCTGATATGCTTCTAATTATCATCATTATTATACTTATTATACTTATTATTATTACCATCAGTGTGACTCTTAGACAATCCTTACCACATTATTTGAAGGAAAAGCTCATCTGGTTTTTGCAGCTCCAGCTCAACTCATAAACAACATATGCTCACAACAATTACGGTCGCCCTGAAGGCAAATTTAACCTTGAGGCTCCATAGCAGATGTTGGCAAAAATAACAGAGATTATAACAGCTTTGGATACATGATTCATCTGCATCGATGGGCTCACAAATTGGTCACCAGTACTTTTTTCTATGCAACCAAAAAAAAAAAAGTAGTGAAAAAAACCCCTCTGCGAGCTAAAAAAGAACACGCCATGCTCAGTCTCGGCCGTCTTCCACCCCCTGTTTAAATTTGACGGATGTAAACGTGCGGATTTTTCAGCCTGCGTGGAGGGATGGGGGAGAAGATGCTCAGGGCGGGTTGGAAGAAACCAAAGAAGAAGAGGTCACTCTCAAATCCATGTTGTCAGACTGTTTAAAGAGTAAACTACTCACCCAAGTTCACAGGGAAAGTTTGTCTGTCATATTGTATAATGTAAACAAGACAAAAACATCGCATGAGCACCACTGCTGCAGAAAGCCCTGTTTAAAACCAGCTCTCTGTCCGTCGCGTTTTAACAGTTGATTGCATAACAATGTGCTGTGCCCTCTGATGCATTTGCAGAGTAATTGTTTTTGCCCTGACCGCTGCAATAAAATGTCTGATTTGAAGAGGCTGGGTAATTAAAATTTGGAAAGCATACATCTTGCGGGGTCGTGGTAATGGCAAATATTCTGTGGCTCTATCATTAAAGTGCTTTCAGTGACCAATCTGTCAGTTCAAAAATGTACTAAAACAACCTTGCTGTTCACCTCACTGAAGTCATAATTTCAGCAGATCCTAAAGGGTGTTGTCAGTGTCAGAAAGCTTGTACTTGGAGCTAAAAGTATCTACGACATTTTTTTTAAAGTGATTATTTGGCAATTTAAGAATAATGAGAGTTTAGCAAAACACTGCCTCATTTGTTTTCATGGGCAGCACGGTGGCCCAGTGGTTAGCACTGTTACTTCACAGCAAGAGGGTCCTGGGTTTGAACCCCTGGCTGCCCCAGGTCCTTTTGCATGTTCTCCCCGTGTCTGCGTGGGTTTCCTCCGGGTGCTCCGGTTTCCCCCACCATCAAAAAGACATGCATGTTAGGGTTAACACTCCTGTCTGCGCCCCTGACCAAGACAATCGTAAGATGAACTGGAGTTGGTCCCTGGGTGCTGCAGCTGCCCACTGCTCCTAGCTACACAGCTAGGATGGGTTAAATGCAGAGTGAATTTCATTGTATGTATGTACAAATAAAGTGTCCATCCATCCATCCATCCATCCACTATCTGAACCGCTTATCCTGCTCTCAGGGTCGCGGGGATGCTGGAGCCTATTCCGGCAGTCATTGGGCGGCAGGGGCGGGGAGACACCCTGGACAGGCCACCAGGCCATCACAGGGCCCACACACACACACACACACACACACACACACACACACACACACACACACACACACACACACACACATTCATACTTTGGGACAACTTAGTACGGCCGATTCACCTGACCTACATGTCTTTGCACTTTGGGAGGAAACCAGAGCCCCCAGAGGAAACCCACACAGACACGGGGAGAACATACAAACGCCACACAGAGGACGACCCAGGACGACCCACCAAGATTGGACTACCCTGGGGCTTGAACCCAGGACCTTCTTGCTGTGAGGCGACTGCGCTAACCACTGTGCCACCATACCACCCAAATAAAGTGTATTTTATTCTATAGAGACAAGTGCACATCTTTCCAAAATTGAAAACATGTCTCCAGGGGGTGCTATCCTTCTAGAGCAAATCATTGTCACACCAGTCGCATCAAAACACTTCATTTCATATGCATGTGAACCTTCCACGTAATCTGCAGTGTAATATCACTGCCAAACGTGGGTATAAAATAGTAATCACGTCTCATTCAATTTTCATGATTGAGTTAATTTGAGAACAGTTGGTGGACCGGACTTTCATCCAACTATCGACTCTAGGGCATTGCAGTTTTTCATTTCAATTAATCACCTCAGAGATTACTGGCTATAAGACTCTTATCTATTAATAGATTGAACATGTATAAAATCAACTACTTGGTGAAATTGGCATCTCGACATTCTGATTACTTGTGTTGAACTTGGAAAAATAAAACCATGCACAGTCAGGATATGAAGCTAACCTTGCAGGAGAGACTGGTAAAATGCCAGCACTACAGCCTTGTGAATGGCTCCACTAGCTTTTATATGTTATTGATGCTCAATGATAGTTAATCACATTTTGAGTCTATTCTCACCGCCGCTTGTCACTTTTTAGGAAAGTACAATGACAGTACACAAAGTTAAAAAAAAAAAAAAAAAGAACCTGGTTGAAAAGAAGGGCAAAAACACTTGGCATTTTTTAAAGACAATTGTTAAGAATAAAAACAGTCCCCAGAAATACTTTTTTCCTATCAGCTAGTGTCCCTTGTTTGTCATCATCACTCCTCATCCCCCTGCAGCTCCATCCGCCCCTTCAACTGAAAGTAAATGGAAAACAAAACAAAACGAAACAAACAAACAAACAAACAAACAAACCATGATTTAACTGTTTTTTCATCAACTATGAAGGTTATGATCTGGGACAGAGAGGAAAATAAACTACCCTATTTAGCATCGGCTACCCTTTTGACCTGGATGGCAATGAATATTCAGGCAAACTGGCAGGGATTCTTATGTAATGGCTCTTAATTTATACAGTTGCTCAGCCACGGTGGTTCGGTTTACTGTCTCAATGAAGATCTTCTTCAAGGACATTTAATGCTGTATTACTACTCTAGAGGGAAGGCTCGAAGGATATTTCACTATAATCACAATCACATTGCCCTCTCTATTAAAAGTGCTACAGAGATTAATTGGCGGAGTGGAAATCTGACAGGCTAACGTTCTGTTGTGCTAGCTGTTATGTTAGCTGTTATGCTAGCTGACAACCAATGTGAATTCAAAAAGTTGAAGTGCAAAGAAAGTTGATTGCATTGCGTCAATGCCAAGTGGCATTAATGCGCATATCCACATCTATGACTTATCTGGAGAGCACATATTGACAAGTCAAAAACGAAGGACATGACATGCAGCCAAATTGCATATGGATAAATACACATCTGCATGACTTCAATGGTCTGCTGCTTGTCTTTAAAGACTCAAACGGGCTGGCTACTAAACACATTTCAGATCCTCTCCATACCAAGTCCCTCATGATTAGTGTGCCTCTGCACCAATAACACCATGACAAACTTCTGTACATTTATTGTGCTTGACAATGGGAGTCATTCATCATCTGATTCTTTGTTCTACTGGAAACTGGTGGACAAAGATAGGTTTGATGCCCTCTGGGAATAAATCCCAAGACAACGCAGTTCAGCATAGCCTGGCTGTCTACAGTCGACTCAAAGAGCGGGTCAGTGTTGTTTGTTGTCGAGCCAAAGTATGATGTAAGAAGAATTATATCAGCAACATGGTGCTCATACCCCCCCACCCCCAGGAATAAGGTATTCATGCAGAGGCTGACGCATCTACAATTGTGTTTTCTATCTCTTGATCGCAACAATCAAATGCAGCCCTCAGTGGGGCATCAGGCCTTTGTAATGGCTGCGTGTGAGCTCTAACGTGATTGCTCATGCATGAAGAGATCTTTGCTTCTCTGCGTTCCAACTATGGTTTGATGGATGGGGCCCGGTTTGAACCCCGCTGCACCGCAATGCCAAATTGCAGCTATCTGCTGATGTGTTTGAGAAATAACATTCTCCATCTTGCCCTGTCTAGATGCCAGGCTGCTTGGCCTGGCGGCGATGTATTAAATGGTATATTGATAATTGAAATCTTCGCGGTCCTCTCGCTTGCCTTTCTGCTGACTGTGATCTTTGAGGCAGATGGTCTCTATTACTCATGTGCGAATGGCACATGGGGGAGGAGAAGGAGGAGGAGGAGGAGGAGGAAGTGAGCTGGGCTTAGATGGAGATCTGACTTTATTCAGTTCTTATGTATCGAGATGATTTATTAATAACTCTCATTAAGTATGATACAAGAAGACATGCAGGATACTCAGAGAGCTAATCTGGACCATTTGGACACTACATTTGCCAATCCATGGTCTTTATGAATAGGTGTTACCATTTGTCCAAGCGCTTACTATTGCAAACATATTTAAACATTGATAAATGTTGCCCTCTGGTTCCCTCTCTGACTATGTACATCAGACCTATAACCAGATCACAGCAGCACAAATGAGCGACCTCTTTTCATTTCCATCTCCTCAGAAATATCCCATCGAGGGGTAATAGCCCATTTCATTTTGATTCCAACGGACCTTGTGAGTGCATTTTCACCCGTGGCGCTCGGCTGAAAATAGAAAAAGAACAGACTGTTGACAGTAACCAATGTCACATAATCTTCCCCCTGAAGGACAAGCATCAAAGATCAATGTATTTTCCTAAATGCTATTCATATATCCATTTCTGTCGAGCGCCCAGGGACATTGAATATCTGAGTTTGAATCCAATATTGTGTGAATAGATTGTATGGCAGAGAGAGAGAGAGAGGCCAATATAGTCACATGGGAGGCTGACGTGATAGAGCGCAGTGTCAAATAAGGTAGATGAAAGTGAAGAAATCAACTGAATGAAACAGTGCTGAATGTGATGTTCTATGTGCAGAATGGCGACAACGTTTTCCTTTTTGTTTTCTCGTAGTCTATTTCCAAGGATATTTTCGAGGCTCGGATCCGTGCCCCATAATGCAAAGTAAAAAGGGAGGCCGGCCCTGGCATAGCAGATCAGCCTGATCAACACAGGCTGCACAAACATCAAGGACGTGTTTTGACAGGGAGGGAAAAAAGCAAACCACAAAGTACTAATTCAATATGATTGTGAGTGATAATTACATCTAATTATAAAGTGTTCCTTGGCAAACACATTATCACCTCAAATCTTTCATAGACATCTTTTTAAAGCACATGCAAAAAACAAAACAAAAAAAAAACCCTGCCTCTTCTTGCACTTCATAATTGCTCAGCTCACAAGGGAAAACAAGGCTTTGTTTACTGTGCAGCAGGCCGCCAGATCAATTCCTCTCTCCCCTCTCTTTGGTAATTTGCTGAGCTGTGGATGTGTGTTTACAGTTGTGACTCGGCCAGCTCCAAAACTCTTTGGCCAGGAATAAAAGTGAGAGGCTGTGAGGTAGAAGGGGAAAGAGAGGAAGGGATCTTATTAAAAACCCAAGTCCAGATATGATCAGAGAAGAAATCGATGTTATTTAAAACGGGGGAAGGGCCAACAGAAATGCCTTCAAAGTGTCTGACGTTGGAATTATTGGCTGGTTTTAGGACGCCACAGATATCCTAGGTGACCTTGAGGGTCTTGATGCTAGAAGTCTTCTGCTACAGTCAGAGGGGTCGACAGATTCATAACTGGACTATGTTACAACACCACACATTTTCAGTTCTAATGGATTTAGATAAGCAGGGTTGTGTGGACAATTCTGACAATGTAATCTGGGTTGATTACTTGTCTGTGAAGAAAACAGTTTTCCAAAAAATTTGAAAGTAATGAGCTATTATTTTTAAGCCAGTCTCAATGAGAACATACCGTATTTCCCGGACTATAAATCACTGTTTTCTTACTGGTTTGGCTGGTCCTGCGACTTATATTCCAAGGCGACTGACTATAATGTAATTTTGTCGGACGAATACGCTGCATTTCAACTAAGGCCACTAGATGGCACTGTTTAATATTGTGACTCAACTGAAAATATTGTACCGCCCAAAGAAGTTGAACGAGACTAGAACAGACGGGATATTGAACTGTTTGCCGTAGTTCAAAAGAAAATGGCGATTGTTGTTAGTTTTTATGAGGCCTCTTTGTTACGGGTCTAGATAGATCGATGCCGTCGGCTATCCACTAGTTTACCTTAGATACACATGACCCGCGCTCAGGAACATGTTACGACACTTTGATTATACTTGGCTGCACTGAGCAACTCGTGTGTGTGTCATTCTTTATAAGATAGCCTACTGAAACATGGTGCCAGAAGTCGGAGAACTTATTTCTTATTTTACTAGCTCGCACGTTTAAGTTTGTAGGCCTGAGTAGGTCACATGTCGGAGGATTCCGATTCAGAGCAAAGTACTTCTGCTGAAGACGTTGTCACAGAGGAGCTAACGCTAGCATTACCGGCGCCGATAGCATCACATACAATGGCAGCTAACGTGAATATTCCACCACCGTCCCCGATGAGCTTCACAGGCGATTGGAGTGTCAATTGGGACATTTTTCGGGCCGAATATGAAGACTACGTCCTCATCACGGGCATACTTGGCAAGGACAAGAAAATACAAGCGGCTACTCTAAGGAGTGTGATGGGAAGTGAATGCAGGCATATTTACCGCCACAATCTGAACCTCTCAGAAGATGATCAAGGGGATCCTGACGCCATACTGAGAGAGTTGGGGGAATACTTCAAGCCAGCAAAAAACACAATATACGAGAGGTACATTTTCGGGAGTTGCAAGCAGGAGGAAGGAGAATCGTTTGATACCTTTGTGACGAGACTGAGAGAGAGGGCAGCAACCTGTGAGTATGGACAGTTGAAAGATGAAATAATCCGTGATAAGATAGTCCTGGGAGTTGCAAGCGAGGCCGTTAGGCGCAGGCTGTTGAGAGAAGGATTTGAACATGGTCACAGCTATTGACATGTGTCGCGCAGCAGAGCAAACTGACATCCGTATGAGAGCAATGGAGTTTGCAACAACACCGCAGCCGGAGGCAGTGCATGCCGTTGCTAGGCAACCCAGACAAAACCAATGGAAACAGAGCAATCCACCCAGAACTGCAGGAGATGCAGGCAATTGCAAATATTGTGGCAGCTCGCATTCAAGGGGCAGAGAGCATTGCCCGGCTTTCGGGAAACAATGTAGGTCATGTGGGACACTTAATCACTTTTCTAAAGTGTGCTTAAAGAGCAAAAAGGGGCATGCTGAGGGCAAGGTAAACTGTGTGGAAATCACAGAAGAACCCCCAGAGCATAGTAATGATGCAGATGATCTGTAAATGTTTGAGTCAATCGGCGCAGTGCACACCAAAGGAAAGAAGTGGTTTGTGACTCTAAAACTCCACGACAAGCCACAACAATGTCAGCTGGACTCTGGAGCCACCTGCAATGTAATGGGCTTTCAAGACAAGAAAAGGCTGGCCCCAAACACACCTCTCCGCCCGAGTGACACCAGACTGAAGCTGTATTCGGGGGAAACACTGAGCTCTATGGGCACCTTTGAGACTGACTGTACTGTGAGAGGCCAAACACACAAGCTCTCATTCGAAATAGTGAGGACCAGCCAACATCCTCTTCTGTCAGGCTCCACCTGTGAACGCTTAGGGCTCATGCATTTCACAATTCCAGAGGATGTGCTCAAAATGGAACACACACAACCAGGAGCCCTAACTAAAGAACAGCTTATCAACAGATACAGTGACGTGTTCAACTCCCCTGTGGAATCCGTGCCTGGGGAGGTCCATTTTGACCTTGATCCTAGTGTTGCTGCAGTACAGAGTGCCCCTCGCAATGTCCCAATCGCAATGAAAGCAGCAGTCAAAGCCCAGCTGGACAAGTACGAGGCTGACGGCCACCTTGCGCCTGTCACAGATCCTACAGATTGGATCAGCAACATGGTGATTTTTAAAAAACTGGAGAAGCTGAGAATATGCATTGACCCTAAACCATTGAACAAAGCCCTAAAGCGCTCTCACTACATCATGCCTACCTTGGAGGACATTTTGTATAAATTGCCCAAGGCCAGAGTCTTCACGTTAGTGGACGCTCGGGATGCATTCCTGCAATGCAAACTGGACTATGAGAGTAGCCTCATGACCACGTTCTGGACCCCCTGGGAGAGGAAGCGGTGGCTCAAGTTACCATTTGGAGTATCGGTGGCGCCCGAGGTATATCAGCGCAAGCAGCACGAGCTCCTCGCCGGTCTGAAGGGCGTTGAGCCCATTGCAGACGATATCCTGGTCGTCGGCTGCGGGGACACAGACAAGGAGGCTGGGGACGACCACGACATCAAGCTTGCAGCGTTGATGGAGCGCTGCCGCGAGGTCAAGCTTCGCCTCGGCCTGAAGAAGTTGCAGTTCAAGGTGGCTGAGGTGCAGTTTCATGGCCACATTCTCTCATCTGCTGGACTGAAGCCCGATCCAGAGAAGGTGAGAGCCATTATTGACATGCCGAACCCAACAGATGCCAAGGGCGTGCAGCGTCTCATTGGCTTCACTAACTATTTAGCCAAGTTCATGCCTCATCTATCTACTGTCTGCGAGCCGTTACGACGCCTGTTGGACAAGGACACACCCTGGCACTGGCTGCCTAAGCACGAGGCGGCGGTTCATGAGCTTAAGGCGCTGGCGACAGCCATGCCCGTCCTGCGCTACTATGATGTAACTAAGCCAATCGCAATCCAGAGCGACGCCAGCCAGAGCGGTCTCGGATGTTGTCTCATGCAGGAAGGTCAGCCCATCGCATTTGCCTCGAGGGCTCTTACCCCCACCGAAAAAAACTATGCACAAATTGAGAAGGAGTGTCTCAGTATCGTCTTCGCCTGCCAGAGGTTTCACCATTACCTATATGGCCGCGACCCAATCACAGCAGAGACGGACCATAAGCCTCTGATCTCTATTTTCAGCAAGCCACTTCTCAATGCGCCCAAGAGACTCCAGAGCATGCTCATGACTCTGCAGAACTACGACCTGAGGGTAATCTACAAACCAGGCCCAGAGATGTTCATAAGCGACACGCTCAGCAGAGCTATGGCTGGATGCTCCGGCAGAGGGACTGCATATCAGCGACACGCTATCTGCTCTCTGCAACAAGAGCAGGAAGACATACAGCACGTGAACCAGGCAGAGTACCTGAATGTGACTAACCAGCGGCTGGAACAGATCAGACGACACACCGACAGAGATGAATGCTTACAGGCACTGAAGAACACTGTTCTCGTGGGCTGGCCAGATGTAAAGGAGGAAGCGCCCCTCATCGCTAGGGAGTACTGGCCCTTCAGGGATGAAATCAGTGTGCAGAACGGAGTTCTGTTCCGGGGGCAAAAAGTCATCATCCCAAAGTCACTCCGCCCAGAAATGTTGACGCGCATACATTCAAGTCACATAGGGGGTGATGCATGCTACCGACACGCTCAAGAGACATTGTACTGGCCCAATATGCAGTCAGAGATAAAGGACTTTGTAAGCAGCTGCTCGACCTGCAATGTGTACGCCCACAATCAGCAAAAGGAGACCATGCTCTCTCACGAAATACCAACCAGGCCATGGCAGGTCTTGAGCATGGACCTATTCAGCTTCAGACAGAAAGACTATCTCCTAATAGTCGACCACTATTCCGATTTTTGGGAGATTGAGCTTCTACCCGACATGTCTGCAGAGACAGTCATCAAGCGATGTAAGGCACAGTTCGCCTGACATGGTCAGCCAGAGAAGGTTATTACGGACAACGGCCCTCAGTTCACAGCTCAGTTCACACGGTTCGCTTCTGAGTGGGAATTTGAGCACGTGACTTCCTCTCCCAGACACCCGAAAGCGAATGGCAAGGCCGAGTCGGCCGTGAAGATTGTAAAAAATCTTCTGTGTATGATGGTGAAGACCCCTGGAAAGCCGTGCTTCACTGGAGGAATACACCTACGGAAAACATGGGCAGCAGCCCAGCACAACGCCTCATGTCCCGCCGGTTGAAGACGTCCATCCCGGCGGCAAGCAAGCTCCTGGAACCAGCTGTTGTCGTGGGCGTCACTGAAAAGCTGCGCCACAGGAAGCAACTCGCCAAATCCTTCTATGACAGATCTGCCCGTGAATTGCCGGTACTTGAAATTGGGGAAGTCGTACGGATGAAGCCCCTGACAGGTGATAACACTGGCCGCTGGAGAGTCGGAACTTGTCTCCGCAGGGTTGCGACGAGGTCTTATCTTGTGGACATTGATGGCTCCCTGTACCGTCGTAACAGGATCGATCTCAGAGTGGCTGAGCCAGCTGCACGAGCCGCGCACGATCCTGTTGAACCCGCTGCGGCACACACACCGGACGGGGATCCAGCTACAGAAACTGTCATTGAGACCCCTCAGGCTGTGTTCGAGCCGAGCCCCATCAGGTCCATGCCCAAGGCGCCATCTACTCCTGTTGGCGCTCCGCGTTCGGATGGACACACTTACACAAGGGTTGGACGGCTGTCTAAACCTCCACTGAAACTCACTATGTAATCTGAATAATGTTGATGGTTGCTATGTGGGAGAGAGGGGGAAAAGAGGAGAAATGTTATCATACGCTACTGTGGTTATTACACTGGTATGGGATATGAAGAGATTTACTGCTGTTGCACTGTTATTGTTTGTTCGTATATGAAAGTAATTTTATTTTGCACTAACTTCATGTGTATGTGTTATTACTTGGAAAAGGAGGATGTTACGGGTCTAGATAGATCGATGCCATCGGCTATCCACTAGTTTACCTTAGATACACATGACCCGCGCTCAGGAACATGTTACGACACTTTGATTATACTTGGCTGCACTGAGCAACTCGTGTGTGTGTCATTCTTTATAAGATAGCCTACTGAAACACTCTTGTGGACTTGTGAAACGTCACCAGCCGCAGCCCTAGTACTGTTCCAATTCAAAGTCCGCATCTAGCCAAGTTCAGACCAAATAGCCGAAAGTGTTCTTGCTCCCCTCGTTTTACCGAGGATGCTGTAAGGTAGACCCTATGCATTGGGAGATGACTTGTGTGGACGTGGGACAGCTTATTATCCCAGAATGCATTTCACACCAACCAGGGGCAATGGCAGAGGGGAGTAAGACTCAACTCTTAAATTGTAATTTAAAAAAAGAAGTAGTTATTGTGTCACGGAATACATTTTTAAGATTTTTTTTAGGCGAGAATTTATTTGTTTAAACTTCAAATCTGCGGTCGATTTATCAAGATAGAGCCAACATGAAAATTTGCTCCTACGTTTTCAGAGATGCGAGGTCCTGCTAGCGGGACAGCCAGCGTGCTATCAAGATGACCGGGCGGTCAGGGCTCATGGTACCCCACCTAGAACAGCCTTATCTCGGCAAGTCCTTTTGAAATTTGCCGCTGGCTCTGACGTCTCTGTAGTGGGTAAACATGAGATATAATTCGTTTTGAGTATATCTAAACAGGCACTCTTTGGTCTCAGAGTCTAAATCTATTATTTGTTCCCGGGCAAATTGGTTTGGCTGAGGGCAAAGTTAAGGTTCATAACTTTATATTTTTATTTAACTAGAGCGCTGCCTTTGTACTTTGGCCGAATTGTTTGCTTGTCTTTATTTCATATTGTACAAACTTGTTATACTTTTTTTTATAATGGCCATTATTGTGCATTAAAACTAACATTTAAACAATATTTTAATCAGCTGAGGAAACCCAGGCCCCCATTGACTGGCGGGCGGCCAACGAGAGCCTTTCCACCGGCAGGCGAAATTCGTCTAAAACTGGATGGGAGTGAGTATTGATTCTGAGTGCTTGTATCATTGCCTGCTGTATTTCTGGGGAAGGGTTGGAGCCAGATTAGAGCAGCCACGCCATGAGCAGATATCTGTCTCTGGTCAAGAAACTTGTAAATAAATTCTAAATAAATATGGTCAGTTTGACATTCAACCCAGGCAATTAATTCTTGAATTGAATTATTTACAGCCATGCAGTTAAATTTAAATTAGCCAGAACAAGAAAGACTGCAACAAACGAACATATACAACATATACACACATGTATCTAGCGCTTATGTAAAAAAAATAAATCCATATCTAAAAATACTGTCAAACTTCTAGTGAACATGACTACATCTGGGGAGGTTTACCTGTTCATGCAGACATGCAGGCAGTTCTTCAGGAGTAGAAAACTTTGCTTCCTCACAGCAAGAAGGTCCTGGGTTTGAACCCCAGGCCGTCCCAGGTCCTTTCTGTGTGGAGTTTGCATGTTCTCCCCGTGTCTGCGTGGGTTTCCTCTGGGTGCTCCGGTTTCCTCCCACCATCAAAAAGACATGCATGTTAGGGTTAATACTCCTGTCTGTGCCCCTGAGCAAGGCAATGGAAAGAAGAACTGGAGTTGGTCCGTGGGCACTGCAGCTGCCCACTGCTCCTATACAATAGGATGGGTTAAATGTTGAGACAAATTTCATTGTAACTGTACAATGACAAAATAAAGTGGCTTTCTTAAAAAATATTGTCTGATATGAGTTGTTGAAGTCTACAAGACTTAAATTTCCCTCTAACATCTGACCTGTTTGGTCAGGTGCTTATGCTTGAGAAGGTTTCTGTTTCTTTCTCTGCTCGATTTTTCTCAGGTTCTGAATCCAAAAGTGACTGTAGCCTACATGATTACTGTATCATAGACATGAAATGTCCTATTAGTGTTGAAGTCTGCCCTGGTTAATGACTTCTGATGTAGATCAGGTACAGGTATTCCTTGCATTAATGTATAGTTATGTTTGTGCACCTAACTGTACAAGACTGAGTATTCAAAGGTTCATCTGGATATGTTTATTGACAGATACGTTTCATCACTCAACTAAGTGACCTCTTCAGTCTAAACTGACTGCAGGTATCCCCACCCCTTAGAAACAATACAGTACAACACAGTTGCATAATGACCGAAACCAATAACCCGTTTCATATGCAAATATGGGTGTGACCATTAACTAGAGTTTCAATGGTCATGTGTACTATTACAGAGGATTTGGGAATATTTGCAATCACAGCATTGTAAGATGGCGACAGATGTACTCTTAGCACTACCCCCCCCCCCCCGGTTCAGAATTGTACACATGGCCATTGAAACTGTAGTTAATGGTCACACCCATATTTGCACATGAAACCGGTCATTGGTTTCAGTCGTTATGCAACTGTCTTGTTTATGGGGATACATGCAGTCAGTTTAGACTGAAGCTGTCACTTAGTTGAGTGATGAAACGTATCTGACAATAAACGTTGCATCCAGATGAACTGATTCAACCATCTTTGATTTTCCTACCTGGATTATTGAGCATGCATCAAGACAAGACTGAGTATTAACTAGAGGTCTGCAAGCCGGGGCCCTTTTTTTCCCCATAGAGCGGGCTCAAGTTGGACTCAGGCTCATTTAACTCCCCATATACGCTGCGTAGGGCACACATAGGCCGCTGTATGACATATTGTTATATTGATTATATTATAAATATTATACATACACATCTACATGTGCATTACACATGACAGTTGACCATGCTGTGTGTGTGTGTGTGTGTGTGTGTGTGTGTGTGTGTGTGTGTGTGTGTGTGTGTGTGTGTTTGCGTGCATCAGAGAGAGCTTAAAGTGATATTGGTGTCAGTCTCGGGCTGAAAAATTGCAGACGTTATTGGGCTGGGGCCGGGCTCAGGCTGGAGTTTTTGGCCCGTGCAAGCCTTGAATTATCAACCTCTTGATGTTTTGAGTACCAAGAAGACAAATGGCAGGTATGTATGCTGAGTTTGTGTTACTCTTACTAATGTGATCTCATGTTTGTTTTTATGTTGCACTTTAAAACCAGTTGCCCTTCAGGGACAAATAAAGTTGAACTTGAACTTGTAGGCTAATCCATTTCAACATGAATAAATTATCGAAAGTATCAAACCTCCCCTGTACTTGACAGTTTATTAGGCAGGCCTAGATAAAGCTAATGTAGTCTAATACAACAGCCCTGTACTAAATGTTAACCCCAGCAAGGTGATTATGTTAAGTTTTTTTAAGTAATCTGTTTTTGAGAGGTATTTGTCCGTCCCATTTATATGAATGAGGACAGAGTAGGCTAAATATTAGAAACAGCTCTCAGTATAACCCAGTACAGCTCAACGGCTCCACAAATTACAGCTGACACAAAAAGAAATCAATATATCTCTAAAACGTTAAATAAAGACTTTATACAATAGTAAACGGCATTAGTTTTTTTATCTAGGTGTACCAAATAAACTGTAAAGTCTACATATAAATGGGTAAATAGGTTAACAAAAAAGTGTAATGATTAGACAAACATACAAAGCTAGAGAGACATGCTAATACGGCTCGTCTCTCCATCCTCCACCACATCCTTGCTCTTCTTTGACAAATTCTGCTGTTGGCAGCCTCCTCTTGAGCGCCGCCGGATCTACCATATGGGCAATCTGGGCACATGCCCAGGGGCCCCTGAGCGCAAAAGGGAAAAAAATGATGTACATTTTTTTAATGCCAGCCTCCACAGAAATATGACACACAGCTTGACCCATTCTCTTGACCTTGACAACCATCCTATCAGAATGAAAAGTTGTTTTCAAGAAAATTAAGTCTCATGACTGATAGTTTTATTGGTTGGGCAAATGGTGACTGGTGAGCACGTAGCAATGGCACTGTATAGATTGGCTAATGGTCAAGGTGGGTGGGCATAGAGAGCAGGTGGATTACATTGCACAGATTCAAGATCAGTTTTACTTAAGCCAAGTCAATGTTAAAAACAGTGGAATTGTTACCTGACCCACTATCAGTTAGGTTGTATCAGTGAGAAGTGTGTGGGAAAAATTGCCAAGCAGTGAATAAAATGGACGGCGCTAGCCAAAAGCCCGGCGGGCCTGCCAAAAGAAAGAAAGGAAAGGAGAAGGAAGTGAAAGAAGTGGCCCCAATTAAAAAAATGCCCCACTAATTAGTAGCTTTTTCAAAAAAGCTAAATAAAGTGAAGAAGAACATTCCGGCGGAGGATACCGAGCTAGCTAGTAGTAACAATAGCCTGGAAGCGGTTTCAGCGATGCATAGCTGGATTTTGAGGGCTTGATCACAGAGTTTGCAAAGAAAGAAAAACTTGTAAAGGTAAGAACCATTTGATTATGCTGTCTGTGCGTGGAGCAGTATGATCTGTCATGTTTGTGTGTTGCCGTATAATTTGTGGATTAGTTTATTTGATATGCTGTTTGCATAACGAACTGCATCATTATGGTGCGATGCTGCTATATTGTACCAGTCAGTTTGTTAAGTTTATTATATGTTGGTTTTTGCAGTTCTGTGTGAAGTTGCCTAGCTCACTTAGTGAGCCTTATTTTGAAACTTGCGTTCAGTTGTGCTGTGTGATTACGTTGGGATGGCATTGTTGCAAGCCTTGTCAGTCACATTATTATGTATCAGTAATAAGTGGTGTGCTGTCTGCTTGGGTGGTTTTCAGTGAACACAAATATTGACAATAGTCGAGTCATACACTGCCTTGGGATGATTTAATCAATTGTTTCATTGTCTTGTGATTTGTGAGGGAAATGGCAGTACTTGGTCTACTGAACTGTATAGGCCTTCCTTAACAAATATCACATTTTCTCATGTTCTATTTTTAACTTCAGAATAAAATAAAAACAATGACATAACAGGCCGTTATTGGTTTTCTGATTCTGGATTTTGAATCGGATATGAAATGATCGAATGATACACGGGTAATACCTGCTCAGCTGGACTGGTGTGGTTATGGTCCGGTGGATTTGACAGGCCAGCTTGACTGGAAGCTCAAAATAACTTAAGGTGGGGCTTACTGGCTGTGGTGGGTGGTGTGGGGTGGGCGTTGGGTGTGTGGAAGGCGGGGGGCTATGAGCTTCAGTGCCCAGGGGCCCCTGGGGGTACTAATCCAGCCTTGCTCTCCAGCTTCTTTATAGAGCGTACCGACGGCAACGGCAACCAGTGTCTGATCCCATTTGTCTTATTTTCTAATGTCTGGTGTCTAATTTTGTTTCTCATTCATTCATTCACCAACGTCCACAACAAAAACCTTCCACTGCCTTTTTCCCACCACAGATCTTGGAACACTCAAAATTATACATATTAATGTTTTTAAAATGAAAACGAAAAGAGGCAGCGTTGTGTTTTATATCATATTAAATATTCGTTGCAGTGAAGATAACCAAAGTAGACACATATTGGCAAGGAGATGAGATGGTGATGTCATCAAGTACACTGCTGATCCAATTGCAGAATAACTGTACTGCATCCTTGCATCCTCGGAAGTCTGTTCTCCCCAAGTCAAACTCACCAAGTATGAACTACTAAGGACGCAAGCCCGAAGTTGGCGTACTTGGTATTGAGGAAGGCCTACGGGACCAAAAGCACGTCAGTGGGGCCGTAAATGTTCGTACTACTCCACTGCTCGTTTGGTCGTTACTGCAAAACCTCACTTCAGTGAGTCCAGCGACTTAAAAAAAGAGAAGCTGCGACTTGCTAAAAGTTGGTTTATACAGAGAAGTTAGCCTGCTACAACGGTCACAGTTCTGTTTTTTGCAATGGCAGTGGTTCAAATGGCCGCCATGGCTTTGACCATCCTGCTATGTTGAGTTGAATTGGAATGTCCATTCAATTTCTATGGCACCACCATATAAATGTGACTTATATATCGAAGCATTGTGTGTGTGTGTGTGTGTGTTTCCTGTGGCACGATGGCGCAGTGGTTAGCGTGGTCACCTCAGCAAGAAGGTCCTGGGTTCGAGTCCCAGGGTAGTCCAACCTTGGGGGTAGTCCTGGGTCATTCTCTGTGTGGAGTTTGCATGTTCTCCCCGTGTCTGCATGGGTTTCCTCCGGGTTTCCTCCCACAGTCCAAAGACATGTAGGTCAGGCGACTCGGTCATACTAAATTGTCCCTAGGTATGAGTGAGTGAATGTGTGTGTGTGTGTGTGTGTGGGCCCTGTGATGGCCTGGCAGCCTGTCTCCCCGCCTGCTGCCCAATGACTTCTGGGATAGGCTTCAGCATCCCCACGACCCTGAGAGCAGGATAAGCGGTTTGGATAATGGATGGATAGACGTTTTTTCCTCACAACGCGTTTTTTGCTGAGTGAAACTTATATATTCTGGTGCAACTTGTAGTCCGGGAAATACAGTATTCCTGTATTCCTTTACATGTATGGTGAACTTTTATAATTGTGGAAATTCAGTTTGGTCCCATCAGTTTGTCAAGCCATAGTTGAGTGGTCATTGAACAAAACCAGTTTATCTTGTATTCAGTATGTCATTACGTCCAAACAAATGTACATCTCTTTTTGTCAAAGATGTGCAGCTGGTTCCCAGAGACAAACCCTCACTGGGTAGCAAAGCACACAGCTTGCACAAAAGGCTCAATTTTGTTCAAGGTGACTATGAATAGCAAAAAAATGAAACAACAAAAAACAATAATAATACATGCTAGTGAGGTCAGGGAAGCCACACGTCATCAATTGGCTGTTTTTACAGTGAACTCGATGCTAAATAAGTTTTCATATCTATTTAAACACCCGAAAGGTCTTCCACCGAAGCCCAAGTTATTTTGTCCCGTTTCTCCTATGAAATGTTGTGGGTAGGCAGCCTTGCAGCTCTTTGGCAGCAAGTTGCATGAGGCTTTCAGTTGTTCTGCCCTTTCAAAATGAGTAGGATACTCTGGAGGATGGCCCGGTGTTTTCATATCCCTTCTTTTTTTCCATCATAATTTCCTCCCAATATTCATTCAATGACCTGAGCATCTGATACGATTGCAGCCCCTGAGAAAGTGACTCAGGGAATCAGATTGTCTCGAGTCGGTATTTTTTTTTGTTGATCTGACATATAATCCAAAGGTTGCACTCAGTTACCATCCAATGAATTTGATTTGAAAAAATTTTTTTTTTGACCCTGTGTGTTTTTTAATTCTAATTTTGGCTGTACAGACCATAGAAAAGCAGTCAGATTCAAATAAAATATGCAACAAAAAAACCCAAATGATATTTGTTGTTTTGTATGGCAACATAGCAAAATAGTCGGCGATGAACTGATAATTTTCTTGGTAGAGTAGATGTTTTCAAACAAGACTAGGTTAAGACCCAGTATATGGCTGGACCGCGACTACTCTTTATCAAATGGCTGTTTGTGCATGACTACTTTTAAAAAGCGTCTGTTTTGACATTGGTTGGTGATGTAACAGAAAACTGTTGGCGCCCATTCATTTTGAAAGAACAACGGCCAATGGGGAAACTCCAACTCGGTCGCCTGACCAATGGGGAAACTCCATCACTCACTCACTCTTTCCTCACCCCGCTGTGGTGGTCCAACCAAAAAGGGGGGCCAATGGGAGACGGTAGGCACTCATCACTTGTATCACCAATAAAAGTAAAAAAAGAGCCTTGAGAGGATGGGGAAAAAAACAGGCCTTGGTAATGAAAATATGACCATCTTTTATATCTCTGGAGGCGGCAAACATCAAAACCTAGCATCCCTCGAGGTATCATGGAGGGTGGTTGTTTATAGGGCCTCCCAAGTGTCACCGCGAGCTGGGACCTGCGAGCGTGGCAATGAACTGTGTGCTTCTCCGGAGAGGGGTAAAGAGAAGCAATTTCTGGAATGATGGGTGCTGGAGATGATGCCCAATATGCTTCAACTCTTCACAATTTATGGCCTCTGCAGCACCATGTAAACAGCTGGGGAGCAAAACACGGTGCTCGGCAATTTCCTCCCCCACCTTTCCATTCCCCCCCCCCCCCTAATTTTTTTTATGCTCCGTAGGCAATGTCCTTGAGAGAACATAATTTTATATTTCTCTGGAGAAATACTTAACTTTAGTGCCTCTCCTATTGTTTGGACGCCAATATTGTGTTTTTTTATTTATTTATTTAGGTAACCTGTGCATCTATCACAGGTGACAGAAGAGAATAGTTAGAGAGTTTACAGGAAGGCATTTCCCCCTATATAACCATTCAGGGGTTAAGAAAGCTGTTATTGGGGGTGCTTAATGCGTAGCTGTACTGGGAATGACGGCAGGAACTCGCTGCATATGGATGGCGTGCCATTAGTGTGAATCTCTTTTACAATGCCTGCCAGTTCTGTGAGATCTCTACATGATTCCAGTATTACCTCTCCCGAGTGTTCGGCGTGTACAGCCAGCGGACAAAACACACACATTTCCACAGTCTATAGTGTATATCTCTTGTCTGAAAAGGTCTAAACACTTCTTTTTAATCTGCTGCCTCCTCTTGGCCTACATTAGTGACCTGTGTGGATTTAATAGGGGGTCATTTATCTTATCTGACTATACCCGGCCAATCTATTTCATGGAAAAACAGGTGTTTTTTTCCCCCTATTCGATGTATAAGAATTAAAAGATGCAATCCTGGTGGCATAGTGGCACAGTGGTTAGCGCGGTCACTTCACAGGAAGAAGGTCCTGGGTTAGAACCTCGGGGTTGTCCAACCTTGAGGGTCATCCCAGGTCATCCTCTGTGTGGAGTGTGCATGTTCTCCCCGTGTCTGCGTGGGTTTCCTCTGGATGCTCCAGTTTCCTCCCACAGTCCAAAGACATGTAGGTCAGGTGAACCGGCTGTACCAAATTGTCCCTAAGTGTGAATGTGTCGGCCCTGAGATGGACTGGCAACCTGTCCAGGGTGTCTCCCCGCCTGCCCCCCAATGACTGCTGGGATAGGCTCCGGCGGCCCGCGACCCTGATTAGGATAAGCAGCTTAGAAAATGGATGGATGGATGGAAGATGCAATCTTAAGAGACTGAGCCTGAAGTTAGTAAATGAAATCTCACAGTGATGAAGACTATGCATGGTTTGACGCTTACCAGCAACTGTCACTAAGACTTATTCAGAGTGGTATTTCTCTAAAATTAGACAGCCTGAAACAAAATAACAATCTCGTGTTTTGACATCTTTCTAAGATGTCCGTATCGTGAATTTAATGATATGGAAAAAAGATTGTTATTTATAAGGTGCTCATCTTCTCTGCAGAAGGTGGGCATGCTGATTTTAAGTCTCATACATGAGAGGTAAAAGGTGCTAAAAAGATTTGATGCGAAGTTGTCTTAAGTTCAACAAGGAGTGTTTAACTGCTAAAGTTATGCTGGTTATATAACGTTACACTGGTAGTTATTACGACATTATATGATGTGACTGATATTTGAATTGTGGTGATTGAAGCAAGAATTTTGTTGGCTGCATAGTAATGCAATGCAATGTCATCACTTTTTTAACTGTATGACTTGTCTAAAACTACGTCTGGAGGGCAGTGTTTTGTGAAAATTTGATTTTTACGAATTGCAATACTCGGCAAGTCTCTAAAATTCATTTCCTATATGTGAGCGCTGCTTGCCTGTTGCCTCTGAGATTTGTGTGCATGCCTAAGGCCAGACAGGGTCACACTGTCTCAAGCACTGTGGGTCAAATCCCTTTTGGCAATGGCAGCAGAGCTTGAGCCAAATGTCTTGAACTCTGACCCCGAGAGGAGTGTATTGCTCACTTTGGCTCGCTTCTCTGACTGCAAACCTTTTCAGACCTCAGTGCAAATCTGTGGATGTAGCTGTGGGGTCTGAGTCTGTGGCCGGTTTTGAGTCCTAGGGTGAAACAAGTCAACAAATGTCCTGTAACCAGGGTCTGACAACAGGGATGATGTGCCATGGGCTTGCTCTTTGTGCCCTGTTGTTGTGAGTTTATGTCTTCCAGTGCGCCGCCTGTACCTCACGTAGTGCAGACAGACATTATGCAAGGCACTGTGGCTAAGAAGCTGGTTCTGTCCACCCACAGGGAACTGTACTGAAGGGTGTGTGTGTGTGTGTGGGGAGAAGGAAAGCGAAAGAGAAACAGTTTGTATGTGGTGTGTCTTAGTGCTTTTGTTTGCTGTTGTGCGAGCTCTTGGCAAGGTATATTTCAGTCCAGTGCACAGCAAGTGCTCACTGAATGATACCGACCTCTCATGAAATGCATTGTAAATCTTTAAATGGCATACCAGGGCCACTGAACTCAGAATAAATGGTCTGGAACGACATTATCTGCAGAGCTTCATGAGGTTCAAGTTCATGCATGGTTCAAAATTATACAAGGCTATAGTGGTTAAGGAAAGGTGTTGCCCAACCAGGTTACAGAATGTATCGTCACTGTCTTCATTTCTAAAATTCAAAAATGCCATCAAGTCAAATCAAGTTTATTTGTGTAGCCCTAAATCACAGTTACAGTCTAAGGGGGCTTAACATTAACACAGCAAAAAGCAGGTGGATGACAGTGGACAATTCCACCCATCTTTTTTCCTAATTTTTCCCCTCCTTCCTCTCCCCAACTGAATTTGGCCAATTACCCCTCTTTCCTCTTTCCGGGGAGGGCTGCAGACTACCACAAGCCTCCTCTTAAACATGCGGAGTCGCCAGCCACTTCTTTTCACCTGACAGTGAGGAGTTTCACCAGGGGGACGTAGTGCGTGGGAAGATCATGCTAGCCCCCCCCCCCCAAACAGGCACCCTGACCAACCAGAGGAGGCGCTAGTGCAGTGACCAGGACACATACCGACATCTGGCTTCCCATCTGCAGACACGGCCAATTGTGTCTGTAGGGATGCCCAACCAAGCCGGAGGTAACGCGGGGATTTGAACTGGTGATCCCCATATTGGTAGGCAAGAGAATAGACCACCACGCCACTCAGACACCCAACTCCATCTATCTTTAGACCCTCGATTCAGATGAGAAAAAGGTCATCCATCCATTATCTGAACCGCTTATCCTGCTCTCAGGGTTGCGGGGATGCTGGAGCCTATTCCAGCAGTCATTGGGTGGTAGGCAGGGAGACACCCTGGACAGGCTGCCAGGCCATCACAGCCCCCCCCCCCCCCCCACACACACACACACACGCACACATACCTAGGGACAATTTTAGTGTGGCTGATTCCCCTGACCTACATGTCTTTGGACTGTGGGAGGAAACCGGAGCCCCCGGAGGAAACCCACACAGACACGGGGAGAACATGCAAACTCCACATAGAGGACGACCTGGGATGACCCCACCAAGGTTCGACTACCCCGAGGTTCAAACCCAGGACCTTCTTGCTGTGAGGTGACTGTGCTAACCACTGTGCCACCGTGCCGCATGAGGAAAAAGCTCAGCGGAAAATTTTTTTTTTGAGGAAACAAATGTGAGAAACCTCAGGAAGAGCAACAGAGGAGGGATCCTCTTTCAGGATGAATAGGTGTCAAGTGTGCAAGGCCAACAGTGCAATAACAGATTTTGAAAGAAAACACTTAATGAAAGCACCTAATGTCTACACCTAGTGATAACAACACAATGCAAAATAGAAAAGGGGGCGCTGGGATAGCACTGCATGCAGAAGCATGTAAAGCATCTTCCCCAAATGTTCCCACACAGCATCATCATCAATGTTACGGAGCCCCGCAGAAAAATAATAGAGCTCTCATAAGTTATATTTCCATCAATGTGGGTTATTGTTGATGCAAATCCTTAAAGTTTTGAATAAAACCTAAATGGAAATGGCAAATCTCGATGAAAAGTCATAAATGTTGGGCGTCCAGGTGGCACAGCGGTCTATTCCATTGCCTACCAACACAGGAATCGGCAGGTAAATCCCTGTGTTACCTCCGGCTCGGTTGGGCATCCTTACAGACACAAATGGCCACGTATGCAGGTGGGAAGCTGGATGTGGGTATGTGTCCTGATTGCTGCACTAGCGCCTCCTTCGGTCGGTCAGGGCACCTGTTCAGGGGGGAGGGAGAACTGGGTCCTCCCACATGCTATGTCCCCCTAGCAAAACTCCTCACTGTCAGGTGAAAAGAAATGGCTGGTGACTACCACATGTATCGTAGGAGGCATGTGGTAGTCTGCAGCCCTCCCCGGATCGGCAGAGGGGTGGAGCAGTGACTAGGACAGCTCAGAAGAGTTGGGTAATTGGCCAAGTACAATTGGGGAGAAAAAAAAAGAAGAAGTCATAAATGTCACAAAAACTTTTTTATGCTGTCTTGAGGCGGGAAATCTAGTGTACTGATAAAGAGAAGACACAATGAAGAGTAATGAATACAGAATTCAAAAAATGACGAATTGTGTAAAATCGATCGCCAGTGCTTCAGCCGGTTTCATTCTTCCCATTGCATTTTTTTGTTTGGCTTTGTCTTTAAACAGCGTTTAATACAACCTGACATATTTGACATGTGTTTACATTGATAATGCCTGCATTTGCATGTAAAAAAGTCCAGAAAAGAGCAATCGCTGTGCGCAGGCGGGCTGTTTATTCACACCACTGGTTGATAGAACACACGCTGATTCATATTTTGCTTTGGCAACTTTTCAAAAATTTATTTGAAATTTGCCAAACATTTGGATGGAAACACACAGCAAAGCAGGCCCAGGGACTTTACTCAAGCTACATTCACACATGAACAGGATATACCCTTCCACTCCGCTTGCAAGAGCACAGAGTACAGAATAGCATTCATCCTTTTAAAATGTGGTGCATCAGCAAGCGCAAGGTTAGGTTTTTTGGTAATAGCATTTTAACCTTGACTGTTTTATAGACAGTAGGGAGTGTAACAAAGGCAAGTGATAACTTCGTAATATCCAGGATTGGGACTTCCAAAATCCCAGACTCTTGAATCCTAAATTTTGACACAAGTCAAGAACGAGGTGGGTTTAACAGACATCACCAACAGGCAATATTTCAGGTGCCTTCAGCTGTGAGAGTCTAGATTTGGTCTGGGGTGCACTGGATGACCTCCCTGCCACAGGATCTGTAATTTTTTTGGAGAGAATAATACTCTTACATGCATTCTATTTCTCATGCAGTTCAGTTTATAAAGTGAATATACTCAGCTTTGGGATTTCCCTGTTTCATCTATTGGTAGCTCTAAAGTTCTGCCTACTACCAATCACTTCAACAAGATGCTTAAATTTGGTTTCATAAATATCAGATCATTTTCTACCAAAGTCTTACAAATAAATGATCTGATTCTTGAACATAGTTTCTATATGATTGGGTTATGTGAAACATGGCTGAAACCAAATGTTTTCCTTCCCTTAAATTAAGCTTCTCCACCTAACTATATGTATGCCCATGTAGCTCGGGCAAATAAACAAGGTGGGGGTGTTGCCTTAATATATGTCTATTTTTAATGTAACTTCTAAACTCGAATCTAAATTCCAATTTTTTGAGGCTCTTGTTTTAAAGCCATCTCTCTCAGCCACGAACAGACTGCTCAGTCCAGATCGTGATACTCTATCGACCTCCTGACTCTATTTCTTGAACAATTTGGAGAATTTGTCTCAAGTCTTGCTACTCATTCTGAAGATTCTAATCCTTGGTGATTTCAATATTAATCTGAATAACGCTGGTGATCCTCTAAGTAAAGCCTTTCTGGCGCTTGTTGATCCTTCTGGGTTTGCGCAGTTTGTTCAAGAGTCGACTCATTGCAGTGGCAACACCCTTGATTTGGTTTTATCTAAAGGCATAGCTGTTTCTGACCTGACTGTCTTGCCAACCACATCTGCTGTGTCAGATCATTTTCTCATTAAATTTGAAGCATTATTGGCCTGTCCTGTTAATGTCAGCACAGATGTAATTGCCACTCGCCACATTGCTCCATCCACTGTAGCTGCATTTGGCCAGCAGCTGCCTGAAGTCTTGGCTCCTTTCACTGTAGAGACAGACTCTGTTGAAAATCTCACTAGTGACTTAAATATGGCCCTCTCTAGTCTCCTGGATTCAGTTGCACCTCTCACTACCAGGCGACTAAAGAGGCCTACACCCTGGTTTAATGACAAAATACACACTCTTAAAGGGGCCTGCAGGAGACCGGAACATAAATGGCGAAAATCAAAATTGGAAGTTTTTTACCTAACTTGGCAAAAGTGTTTATTGAAATACAAGCGTGCTTTATCTGCTACAAAAGTAGCATATCTGTCTCGCTTAATCACTATTAATGAACATAATCCTAGATTTCTCTTTGACACTGTAGCTAAATTTACTAAAAAGCAGCCATCTATTAGCTGCTCACCATTCACAGCCCATAGGTTTCTAGACTCTTTCTGCAATAAGGTTGATGAGATCATAAACCAAATTAGTTCAACTCCAGCTACTCCTTCAGATGCTGCCTTACCAAATTCGTGTCTATGCAATGAGTCACTGATAGTCCCTGTTATTACAACCTTTGAGACTCTCTCTCTTGATACTTTGACTAAGTTCATGTCAGCTTCTAAACCAACTACTTGCCCTTTACCAGCAAAACCAATGCTAGACATTGTTAATATATCACTTGCTACTGGCACTGTTCCCAGCAGTTTGAAGACAGCTGTGGTCAAACCTCTACTTAAAAAAAAACCGCACCTCGATTTAGGGTCTCTTAATAACTATCAACCAGTCTCTAATCGTCCATTCTTTTCTGAAGTACTAGAGAGTTGTGCATCAACAACTTTCAACCCATATAGAAGAAAACTATCTACATGAACCTTTTCAATTGACTTTTGGGGCCTGTCACTCTACTGAAATTGCTCTGACCAGAGTGGTGAATGATCTTCTACTTGCTATGGACTCTGATTCCACCTCTGTGCTTCTATAACTGGACCTCAACGCAGCCTTTGACACCATTAATCACTGTAGACTATTAGACAGAATAAATTGCAATTTTGGTGTCTCTGGCTTAGATCTCTCTTGGCTTAAGTCCTACTTATCTGGACGAACCCATTTTGTCTGGTATAGTAATATCATATCAAAATTCTCTGATGTTAAATATGGTGTACCTCAGGGCTCGGTTCTTGGCCTACTACTTTTCTCTCTTTATATTTCACCTCTTGGCCAAATTATACGCAGTCATGGAATAAATTTCCATTGCTATATGGATGATACTCAGCTGTATGTGCCTATAAGGGCAGATGTCTTTATGCATGCTCAATAATCCAGGTAAAAAAAAAATCAAAGAATGTTGAATCAGTTCATCTGGACACGTTTATTGAGAGAAATTTTTCATCACTCATCTAAATTACCTTCTCAGTCTCAACTGACTGCAGGTATCCCCACCCTTATAAACAATACAGTTGCATGATGACTGAAATGATCAGTTTCATATGCAACGATCAGTTTCATATGCAAATAGACGTGACCATTAACTAGTTTCAATGGCCATGTATCCTATTCACAGAGGATTTGGGAATGTTTGCAATCACAGCATGGGAATATGGCAACAGATGTACATGTGTCTAAACGGGCTTGCCCTATCACACCCGTCTGATCTCCTTAAACCGTACATTCCATCTCAAGCTCTCCACTCTCAAAATACAGGGCCCCTATATTTTAACCCAAAGTTAAAAAGAAGTCAGCTGGTGGCAGGGCCTTTTCCTATTGGGCTCCATTATCATGCACATCCTTGATAAACGGGGAGAATGGGGAGTCAAATATGCCATTGATGTGAAGAGAGAATGACAGTCCCTGAACCGAAGGGGGAGGGGGAGTACTAAGAGTACATCTGTTGCCATCTTACAATGCAAACCTTTAGTCAAGAGGGGAAAAAAAGACAAATTGTCACCCAGCTTTCAACAACTCATGGTTACCGTGGGGGGTGATTATTAAGCTGCTGTCGAGTCTCGGGAGATGTTTTGGTGTTGGATCCTCGACAGATTCCTTGAGATGATGAGAGGGGATGATTTTTCACAGGGACACATATGCGAATATATAACAAACGCATACTTAACATGGCACAAATACCTGGGTAGGCTGACGAAGTGGAGGTCTCACTTCTCCCTGCTCTTTACTAGCCGGCATCAGTCGCCACACTGATTTGTTAGACTCATCATAAAGGAACATAAGGGGCCAGTTTTTACGAAAGCATGTAAATCAGAGTCTTATCACTGGTTGACAGGACCGGTGGGTGTGTGGAGGTGAGTAAAAACAGACTGATAGCCGGAAACAGATTTCTTATTATTTATGATTAACATAATTTGGGCGACTGACACACAAGCTAGTTACTGCATCATGGGGGAGGGACACAAAGCGAGAATGGAAAGAAACAGAAATTATCTGAGAGGCACTGGATTATTTACACGATATTACCTTATGTGTAGCAGTATACCAGTGTACCAGTGTACCAGTATATTGCGACACCCCTAAACACACCACTATACGCACACACACACAGACACACACACACACACACACACACACACACCATATATCATATATATATAAAACATTCCAGCCTGAGATGGGGCTGTCAAATGCTGTGATACTTGTACAGGATGAAGAAGATTCATGCATGTAATGGACCTGGCATCCCAAATAAATGATTCTGTTGCACAAGCCTTCAAGCTCATGATAAACCATGGCATTAAACTGTCACCTATAGCTTTTAATTTCTCATATACCCTCAAGACATTGTAGGAGACTGCATTTGTCACAGACAGAAATGGCCAAAATTTAAATCATGAACCAGCGCTTTCTTGCTGTTGAAATTAAAAAGTGTACAAATTAACAACATCCTTCATACAATACATCCCTTTTTACCAGGCCAGTGTACTGTAAAAGGAACATGCTCACTGGGGCTGGAAAAAGACTTAGTTGATTCCATTTTCAACTCAGGTAATCTGGTCTGATGATTCAAAACATTGTTCGCATTTCTGCGGGCATAATTACATTTAAATCATAGTTGTGAATTTACTTATTTATAATTTAGCCAAATGGAGTAAATCTGTGCGAGCATCAGAGCGATCTTGGCCTATAAATCTGAACACTATTTGAAAGATGGCATGGGAAAATGAAACATGACATTTTCCAGTTAACCTGAATTATATATTTAGGGGAAAAAATGGCGGGGGGCAGCAAAGTGAGTGGGCTGCTGTATAAGATAAGCCATTATTCACCATAGTGGAATAAACACAGCATGGGATAAATTGGAGACATGCAGTTTGTATGGATCTGTGTTAATTCTGATCTCGGCATCCCTTCCAGCTAGGAAACGACCACATTCCTTTTATACACGGAGCCGCACCATGTCAGCCTGCTCACGGAAAGGTAAAGTGTAAATAATACAGGAGGACGGACACAATACACCGGATGTCTCCCGGATCCACACAGCATGCACCCGAGTGTCATTTCACATTCATACCACACATGGCAGCAGCAAACACTACAATACACAGCCATCGCCTCTTTAACTTCATTTAAAAACAAATTCTCACTCACAATGAATTTCCTGCCTGAGGAATAGAGGGCTTTTACAAGTGCACAAAAAGCAATGAATTTCCTGCTCGGAATCAAGATTAGCTCCTAAAGTATAAATATAAATATTTGAGGCATTTATAATAAGCTATCGTCACACTTACTCAACATTCTCGCCCAAAGGGCGATTGCACTGGGAAATGTGTGATTATTATTATTTTGAGACACAAGAGTACAAAGGAAGATTGTTTCAGCAAACGGTTTATGTATTTGTACCACCAGCCGGGCCTGCATTTTGGCAGATTTGCTGGGTAAATAATGCGCAAGTAGAGGTGCAAGATTAATAAGCAGTCTATCTCAAAAGGGGTCACATCTACTGCATCTTAATGTACTCACCCTTATCCAGTTATGACACACACACACACACACACACACACACACACACACATACACACAGGCCATTCCAGCCTCATATCTTTGAGATGAGAAATCATCTTATTATCAGAATACACATCTAAAAAATGCCACAATATCAGGGTACATGGGTACGTGAATCAGAGTGAATCGTTTTCTTCTGCATGTACTACAAGTCGAGATATGTTATCTGAGACATCGCTTCCTCAGCCTGACCAGTGTGTCTGATGAAATTTTGCAATCAGCATCACGTGTGACACAACCTGCGACTTTTTTTTTGTAATTTGTAATAAGAAGGACTGAGATAAAACAGTTTTGACCAAATTGGCTACAAGTTAATTTATTACACGACTTGCGAGGATGAAAGATTGGCTAGGAGCCTTTTGCACCCAGCATGTATTTTTAGCCTCTGAGAACATCTGTTGTGATCCCTTGGTTTTTGGTTATCCTCGTCGAAGGAGACATTTGATGTGGACTGAGCTTTGTTGGACGTCCACGACAGCCTTTGAATGGAGATTTCAGCCACATTTTTGAAGGAAGTTACACTCAAATTCAGTCACCAAATATTTCCTCTTTGAACACGTCATACGAAAGTTGGCCCTCGGCGTTTTTTTTTTTTTTTTGCAAATTCCGTACAGAGGGACTGAACAAGGAGAGAATCCTCCTGGTTATTTCCCAGCCCAAAAACATCAAACCCCCTCTGTGACTCATGCTACACATGGCAAACACACACTGACATGCATGCATGTGTGTGTGTATGTGTGTGTGTGTGTGTATGTATTCGTGGCCAGTGATTATTTCTGTTTGAATATAATTCAACATGCCTCCTTCACACCTGACTCACTCCTGCCTCAGCATCAAAATCAATTTACCCTCACCTCCCGGTCTAGATCTCACTCTGAGCTTCACATCTTTCATTTCCCAATTGCTCAGCTCTCTATTGTCTGGCAGACATTAGCATCCCAGTGGAGTAATTGGATAGGTTGTTCACAGAGTCAGTCCCGTTTTCATTATATTTGCAATATCTTAGAAGATGGGTAGGGGGGACTTAACCAGCATGGTTATATCTCTGCATTACCATTTCTGGTGCAATAAGGAATTTTCCACATGAATGTTCATGCAGATAAATCAACCGCAAAACCTGTCTCCACAAAAAAAGGAAAAAGGAAGAAAAAAAAGATCGGCTACAGAGGCTGTCTGAATGAATGAGAATGGCGAGGATAAACAACAGAGGAATAGAAAAACAAAATTAGCACATGCATTCCTAGTTTGCATCTCTGCAGATGGGGGGATGAAATGGCAGCTGCGAGGACCATGGCAGTAACTGGGAAAGAGACAATTAATTCAGTGCTGCCCATTGGCTCCCGAGTGGCAAATAAAGTTGCCACGGCTGAACTAAGCTTTGTTTTTCTTGGTCCTGAGCCTCCTCTCCTTCCTCATCTCCATTCGTCCTTGCAAGCTGTCAGGAAGTACACAAGTGCACTCGCACTACAATGGCACTTGCACTGGAGCTGTGATTCAGTCAAATATAGCCAGAACACGAGTGGGTTGATGACTGCATTTGTATAATAAGACACTTCTGGGGAAGGCTTTTGCTTTCAGCTCACACATCTGACGTTTATATTTCATGTTGTAGTCTGTACTGGAGAAAGACATCAATTTAGAGGTCTAGAAATCTGTCTAATTGATGTACACCATCATCAACTTAAAAGTATTTGATCGGTTGCATCCAAAAAAATTCATAACAATGAGCTGAACTGAAAATGGATGATAAACAAGAAACATAGAGTCTGCACACTTGCTTAAATGACCCACACCTTGATAAAGGCCTGCGTGACTGAAACAAAAAGAATGAATTTGAGCGAGTGTGCGGACAGTTTTATTTGTTCACCCTCATTAACCCACAATATGGTCTTTGACATAAATGCTACCTGATTCTGTTTAACTTGGCGTTCAAACGAACCGTTGTCAGAATAATATTGCTGGCCATCATCAGCATTGCCTCTTTTCACGAGTAAAATGTAGTTTATTACCCAAAATGTGAGCAACTCATTTTTGGCATTAGCTGCAGCGCTGAAAAAGGCCTTTAGATGCAATTCAAGTTGTTCCATCATGAATTATTTACCATCATCTAATTATTTTAAGCTTGGCAGTCGTTTTTCAAAAGCACCTCAGTGGAGGAGCCAATTTCCAAATGAAAAAAAAAAAGAGCCTGTGAAGTTCACCATGGCTCCTATTAATATTCCTCTCTGTTCAAATGCCACATGTTCTGCCCACACATTAAACAATGAGCCCTTCGGTAAATCACTGACAGACTCACAGCCCGAAAGAAAGGAGAGGCTTTAGTGCCAGCTGAAACTGAGTTCAGGAACAACTTGTTCCCAATCACTTATGTGAGGAAGACAACCCGGGGCAGAGAGGACTGGAAGGGCGAAAAAACAAAACAGTGGATGAAGGATGGAAGGTCCGGAGCCGCAATACTCTAGTTTTACTCTAATGAGCCATTTGAAAGTCAAACCCCCATCCTAACAATTCCTTTTTGAATTGTTTTTTCCTTTTAAGGTTGTATTCAATGCGTTTTAAGATTGTATTCAAAGCATTTGTTTGGAACAGCAGGTGGGGCAGGGCTGCCGGACCGGTCTTTATATTCTTCCCAGCTTGTTATTTCTGAGTTGTGAAAGGCAAGTAGAGAATGGATCGGGCGCACGCATGCAAACTTCAACAATAAACCCAGCAACCAGAATGTGGGAAAACAGGTGGGTGAAAAGTGACGAGAAATGCCAGAATCAAATTGTTTAGCGTTGAAGTTCAATAGAAACCAAATTACCTGGGTTCAGACCTTTGAATCTGCCCACTCCACGTGAAACAGCAATTTCTCAGTTGAAAAGTGATTATCCAATGAGCGTTGTGGGGAACTAACGATTAGCCAATCAGCGCCACGGGCGGGACTAATGCCATTGTCAACATGACGCTGCATGGATTTTTTTTCCATTAGTCAACCAATAGTCTTGTTCCTACTTTTTTTTTTAATGAACAATAGAAATTTTTACAGAAAAAAACAGGTATATAGTATTAGCACATATCAGGTTCAATATAATTATACAACTATGTCAAAAATACAATAAGGGTATCAGACAGTTACAGAGATGAATAAATGATAATAATATAATTCAAAAAAAGAACAGACAAAAATGAAAATAAAACCGGAGTACATGTGTACAAATCTAAAATAACCTGACAGAGGTTTCAGGGAAAAAAGTTTTATAATAATTCAACAGCTTTTTACTTTTTTGTTGTTTACAAGGCTGAGGGATTTAAGTAAAGAGTTCAGTTCCTGGAGAAAAGGGGTGATCTTACATAGTGATTTAGAGAATTTCTCTTTGTGAATAAAAATTTTTGCATATAAAATAACAAAATTAATCAGATATTCAAGAGCACCATCTTTAATGTTAAAGGAGTAGACAGAGTTAGCAGCTTCAACAAAATGAGACTCTAGATCAGTCCAAAATGTATGGAATATTTCAAAATCAAAGAATAAGTGCAAGATGGTTTCTGTATTATGTTTACAAAAAGTTACAAGAGATATCAATGTCTGTAAACTTGGCAACAACACAGTTAGCAGGTATATCTTATGTAAGATCTTGAAATGTATTTCCTTGGCCTTGTTAGAAATACAGTACTTGTAAGGTAAAAGCCAAGCCCTTCTCCACTTTATTTCCCCAATTTTAGACCACCAGAAAAATGTGCCTGTAGGTACAGTTTTGTTCTTCCTTTGAAAAGTTTGGTGAATATGCTTATTGATACACTTTCTATCTGTTAGTTCAATTCCATCCAACAACAGCATAGGTTGTGTTATCTTATTTTCACTATAGTGCAAGTGGTTTTTCACAAGTTGAATGAACTCTTTTGGGATGGCATGAGTTAAGGAATAAAATTCTCTGAAGGGAATAGGAAAACTGTGTACAGACATAAAGCGTTCATACGACAAGATTTTGCCAAATTCATCAAAAATATTTGAAAATATGATTAATATCTCTTTGGAACCATTTAGAAAAGAATAAGGATTTGTTTCTGGTAAGTATGTCGCAGTTATTCCAGAGAACAGTTTTGTGGGGTGTTACGGCCCTAATGCCGTGTGTTGGGTGTCTGTGTAATTTTACCTCTCCAGGTAATGCCCCACCTCCTGTAGAGCCGCTGGTTGAGCCCAGGTGATCCCAATCCTCATCATTGGGTATAAGCCTTGGAGAGAGATGCCGACAGGGCCAGTGGGCCAGCATTGTTGGCAACCAGTGAGAGAGAGGCGGCCAGTGGGCCATTGTTGGTAGCCAGAGAGAGACGGCCAGTGTTGGTGGCAGCCAGAGTGAGCGATGGCCAGTGGGCCATTGTTGGCAGCCAGATTGAGAGAGAGATGGTCAGTGGGCCATTGTTGTCAACCAGAGAGCGAGCTCTTGTCTCAGTACTCAATATTCCTTGAGAAGGAGGGTGAAACCTGTGTTAGTGTTCTTGTTTCTTTCTTTTTGGTCTGATCTGAGTTTGTTTTGTTATCTATGCCTGGTTAGTTAAGAGCCAGCTTCTTTAGTTGCCCTTCTTATTGTATATATTGACTTAGGGTTAATTTTTGTTAATAAATCTGTTTGTTTTTACACCTGGTTCCGCCTCCCACCTTTCTTATTCCCCCGGCACACTTTTATTTTCTTTGTTACGTCCCCTCATTCCCGGACCTTTAACGGGGAATGTAACATGGGGAGAGAAACTCTGGACATAAGACAGCTTCCAGGCTAGAAGGGCTTGCTGATGGAATTTTGGCTATTTAACTGGCAATCTGTTTGGCAAATAATTACAAATCAAAAGAAAAGAAAGACCTCCACTTTTCTTAAAGATATGACTTGGGATGAAATACCAAATCGAATTAGGATTTTTAAGACACTTTCTTTTAACCACTTAACTTTAAAAGTATTAACAGTATCAATGAAATCTAGGACTTCAAAACATCCTTCTACTTTACTATTGGAGAGTACGCATTTTTTAAGCTTATGTGATTTATTCTTCCAAATTAAATTTAAGAAGGTTCTATTTTTACTTTTGTGGCTGTAGAATCATTTAAAAATAAAGATAAAGTTGGACACACAAAACGAGACAGGCCCTCTGCTTTGGAGAGGAGAACTCTACCTAAAATAGATAAATCCCCTTGAAGCCAAATATTAAAGATAGACTTGGTCTTCTTTAATCTGTTTGAGAAATTTAGATGTTGTCTAGCTATAAAATTATATATATATATATATATTCCCAAATAATTAACAGAATCTTTTACCGGGATATTTCCAATTACAGAATTGTTACATGTAGAGACAAATCATGCAGAGATAAAATTTCACATTTGGACACATTTAGTTGTAGACCTGAGGCATTGGAAAATTGGTTAACTAAATTAACCAGTTACTCAAGTGGTTCTTCTCCTTCAAAAACAAAGTAGTGTCATCTGCCAGTTGTGAAATTTTTAACTCTTTACCAGAAATCGAAATTCCTTCCAAACTTCTATCATTCACGGTATTAACTGATAATTCAGTGACTAAAATAAATAAGAAAGGAGAAATAGGGCAGCCTTTCCAGACCCCTCTGTTAATCTGGAATCTTTTATAGGTCCATCCATCCATTATCCAAACCGGTTATCCTGCTCTCAGGGTCGCGGGGATGCTGGAGCCTATCCCAGCAGTCACTGGGTGGCAGGCGGGGTAAAATTAATAATAAGACAACTATAAATATCTTTGTAAAACATATTGATAATGTCAATATGTCTATGTCAACTTATTTCAAAAACCAAATGCCTTGAGGGACTGTAAAATAAATTTGTATTTAACTGTGTCAAGGGCCTTATAGAAGTCTAAGAACAGTGCTTTAGAATTTACTGCATCTGCATTATCCAACAGATCTAGTATGAGTCTTATGTTACAGCTAATATGCCGGTTTTTCATGAATCCTGTTTGAGTTTTGTCTATAACAGAGTCTAGCCCTCTCTTTAATCTGTTCGCATATACTAATGCCAAAATCTTGTAATCAATTGTTAAAAGAGTGATGGGACGCCAATTTTCAATTGATAAGGGGTCTTTATTGGATTTGGGGGTAAGAAATATAATGCCTTGCTTCATTGAAGCAACCATCTCTCCCTGACTGATGCATTCTTAGTACATACATAAATAACAGTGGATTTTGAATATCTTCCCAAAAGTGAGTACAGAATTCGACGGATAAACTGTCAATTCCTGGAGACTTTTTTTTCATTGAAAATAACGCATTTTGAATTTCATTAGCTGATAGGTCAGAATCGCAAATAGCTTTACATTCTTCATCAATTGAGGGAACATCGATATTAATTTTTTCCAGGAAACCCGCACAGTGTTTAGCATTAAAGTTGGATTTATATAGTTTTCCGTAAAACTCAGTGACAAAATTACAAATTACTTTGGATCTTTAGAAGGAGCTCCATCAATATTGAGGGCAGTTAATGACTTCCTTTTAAAATGTCTTTTTTCAAGAGCAAAAAAATAATTTGTGTTCCTTTTCCCCTCCTCTAGCTGTTTGGCTCATGACGCCTCATTGACTTCTTTGGCCTATTGGCTTCGATACGTCACCATGCCCGTCATATTGGACCGTACCAGACTGGCCTGTAAACAAATACTTGTAAATGGGGGAGCTGCGGTTTTTCTGGATAAAAAGCACTATAACATTTACATTTCTCAACCGATTTCAATGAGTCATGTTTATAGTCAAGGGTTTGTGATCTACGTGGAGTACAAAAAAAGTTTTGTCTCCAGTTATTTAGAATCTTAACAGTTAGGCTATAATCGCTGCTAGATGCTCAAGAGAGGAGAGGGGATCAACTTTAGGCTTACATGAACTACATTACTTAAGTGGTGGAAAATAATTTAATTGTCTTAAGGAATTGTAAAAAAAAAATCCTGTTTGTCAAGCAAGGATTTGCCTTATTTTCCTTGGTTAATACTTGTGGAGATGTTCTGAGATATCACATGAAATGTGCAGAAAGTTTTTTTACATTGTGGATATGGCTTTTTCTGTCTACGTCCCCATCATTTTAGCTTTTTTTGTGCTCAAGCAAATATCAAACATTTGTAAAAGCTTTCATAAAAATAAAAGTTTTAAGACAAGATTTAAAAGAAACTAAAGACTTGGTTTGTCTTCGTTGAACAGGAAGAGAGATCCATAGTGTGGGGGCTCTAACAGCAAAAGTCCAATCACCCTTTGTGACAAACCGAGACCTGGGAATAACCAGCAGGGCTCCATCTGCGGATCGCAATGGTCGAGAGGGTATATACCAGGTCAATAAATTGGAAATGGCAGTAGGAGCAAGACCATTTAAGGCCTTAAAAGTGAGCAATAAAATTGTAAAATCAACCCAAAATACAACCGGGAGGCAGTGTATAGAGGCAAGCACAGGAGTGATATGGTCATGCCTTTTTGTCCCAGTAATGAGCCGAGCAGCAGCGTTTTGTACCAACTGAAGACGGTGGAGGGAGCCCCGGCTGATATCTGAGTAAAGTGCATTGCAACAGTCAAGACGAGAATAGATAAAAGCATGTACAACTTTTTGCAGGTCGGCAACTGATAAATATGACCTAATTGTAGAGATTACCTTGAGCCTAGAAAAAGCATGACTGAACAATATGTTTGATTTGATTATCAAGTCGCGGTTAGCATCAGCAGCCTGCGTAAGACTACCTGACAGACCACCAAGATTAGTACCAAAAGGGCTGATGCAATTTGGGGGGCCGAACCAAATGACCCCAGACTTATCATCATTAAATTAAAGAAAACTTTTGGACATCCAAGATTTAAAGTCAGAGAAGCAATTCGTAAGATTTGCTAGGCTGCTATGATCTGTAGGTTATAGTGGCATGTATCATGTATATGGCATGTAAATGAGTGTCATCAGCATAAAAATGGTAAAACAGATCATGATTTTGAATGACCTGACCAAAGAGCAGCATGCGTATAAAAAACAGAAGGGGCCAGGAACTGAGCCTTGAGGGATACCACAACTCAACTGAGCCATCAAGGAAGTAGTCACACAGAACAACAGGAAAAGTTCTGTTGGAGAGGTAAGCACATAATAAACTAAGAGCCTAGCCCTTGACGCCTACCCAGGTCTCTAAGCGATGTGTAAGAGGATACTGTGATGGACTGTGTCAAAGGCAGCACTTAAGTCTAAAAGAACTAAAATTGGGCAGTCACCTCTGTCTGTAGTTAGCAGTAGATCATTAGTAACCTTAACTAGAGCTGTCTCGGTGCTATAAAGTGCTCTAAAACCAGACTGGAAACTTAAAAACACTATTAGTGTTCATAAATGAAATCAATTGAGATGAAATTACTCTCTCCATAACCTTAGATAAAAAAAGACAATTTAGAGATTGGCCTGTAGTTAAGGACAGGGGATCTAAATTAGGTTTCTTCAGCAATGGGTGAACAACGGCATACTTAAAACTATCTGGAAAAGAACCAGAGGCCAGAGAATTATTAAGAATTTGCAGAATAGCGGGGCTAACAGTTGAAAATACCTCCTTGAGCAGCTTAGTGGGAATGATGTCTGAGATAATAATAATAATAATAATAATAATAATAGATTGATAATAGTAATTAGTATATGAAGTATAAATAGTACTATGATATAGTAAATAATAAAATAAAAATAGCAAATAAAATAGTGAGGAGTGAATATCATAATAATAGTATAAATAGTACAGTAATACAACTGTATTAGTATAATATAATAGTCTAATATAATAACATAAAATAAATTAATACAATAATAATAATAGCAGCATTTATTATATATAATACAAATATAATAATGTTGTGTATATAGCGCAATTATACTCCAAATATTGCAAGAGTCAGTCCTCAATATGATACTGATTGAAATAAGGACAACTAAGTGGTTAAGACATTTTGACCAGTTAAAAAAATGAAGGGCTTTCCTTTTCCTCTTAAAAAGATGGGACGAAAAGCAGCATATATTAATACTTAACAACCCCACAGACTGATACTGTGAAACACCCAAGGGCCATTTGAGATCTCATGAAATTATGGCATTTTTATGACAGTGAATTATTTTCCACCACGTAGGTAATTCAGTGTCTGTTGATAAACACTCTTCTTGAACATCTAGCAGTGATTATAGCCTAACTATCGAGAGTCTAAGTAACTGGCGACAACACTTTTTTGTATTCCACGTAGATCATAAGCCCTTGAATATAAAAACGATTAACTGAAACCAGTTGATAAACGTAAACGTTATAGCACATTTTATCCAGAAAAAAAACACAACTCCCCTGTTTACTTGTATTTGTTAACAGGTCAGTCTTGCTTGGTCCAATATGGCGGTGACATTGACATATGATCCAGTGGTTAATGCGGCATCTACAGTGCATCTGGAAAGTATTCACACCCCTTCACTTTCCCCACATTTTGTTATGTTACAGCCTTATTCCAAAATGGATTAAATTCCTTTTTTTCTCATCAATCTACATACAATACCCCATAATGACAAAGCAAAAAAGGTTTTGTAGAAATTTTTGCAAATTTATTAAAAATAAAAAACTGAAATATTGCATGTATACAAGTACTAGAAGAACCCCGCTACAATGTAGCGGTTTGGTTATCCACCCATCTAAATCTCCCTCCTCTTCATCCTGCCAGCTAACGCCTTCCCCCTGCCCCTAAACCCCCCCCCACTCCAAATCCCTCCCCCCAAATGCTCAGAATCATCTGAAATGCCGAGAAAAGTGGTTTTTAGCCATTTTTAGAAAATGCATATTTTGCATAATTATTATAATTATTTGAATTTTCTGCTATTTTTCTGGTCCTCTCTGGAACAATACCTACCACCTCCAAAAAAACTTAGGATCATAAGTGCATTTTTGCAAAAATGCATATATTTTGCATAATGCCAAAACATTTCTAAGTCCCAGAAATTTTTTTTTATATATAGTGCATCCAGAAAGTATTCACACCCCTTCACTTTCCCCACATTTTGTTATGTTACAGCCTTATTCCAAAATGGATTAAATTCCTTTTTTTCTCATCAATCTACACACAATACCTCATAATGACAAAGTGAAAAAGGTTTTGTAGAAATTTTTGCAAATTTATTGAAAATAAAAAACTGAAATATTGCATGTACATAAGTATTCACACCCTTTGCTATGACACTCAAAATTGAGCTCAGGTCCCTCATGTTTCCACCGATCATCCTTGAGATGTTTCTACATCTTGATTGGAGTCCACCTGTAGTAAATTCAATGGGTTGGACATGATTTGGAAAGGCACACACCTGTCTATATAAGGTCCCACTGTTGACAGTGCATGTCAGAGCAGAAACCAAGCCATGAAGTCAAAGGAATTGTTGGTGGACCTCCAAGACAGGATTGTATTGAGACACAGATCAGGGAAAGGGTACAAAAAAATTTCTACAGCTTTGAAGGTCCCGAAGAGCACAGTGGTCTCCATCATTCATAAATGGAAGAAGTTTTGATCCACCAGGACTCGTCCTAGAGCTGGCCGCCCAGCCAAACTGAGCAATCGGGGGAGAAGGGCCTTGGTCAGGGAGGTGACCAAGAACCCGATGGTCAATCTGACAGAGCTCCAGCGTTCCTCTGTGGAGATGGGAGAACCTTCCAGAAGGACAACCATCTCTGCAGCACTCCGCCAATCAGGCCTTTATGGTAGAGTGGCCAGACGGAAGCCTCTGCTCAGTAAAAGGCACATGACGGCCCGCTTGGAGTTTGCCAGAAAGCACCTAAAGGACTCTCAGACCATGAGAAACAAGATTCTCTGGTCTGATGAAACCAAGATTGAACTCTTTGGCCTGAATGCCAAACGTCACGTCTGGAGGAAACCAGGCATCTCTCATCACCTTGCTGATACCATCCCTACAGTGAAGCATGGTGGTGGCAGCATCGTGCTGTGTGGATGTTCTTCAGCGGCACGAACTGGGAGACTAGTCAGGATCGAGGGAAAGATGAATGGAGCAAAGTACAGAGATCCTTGATGAAAACCTGTTCCAGAGCGCTCAGGACCTCAGACTGGGGCGAAGGTTTACCTTTCAACACGACAACGACCCTAAGCACACAGCCAAGACAACGAAGGAGTGGCTTCGGGACAAGTCTGTGAATGTCCTTGAGTGGCCCAGCCAGAGCCCAGACTTGAACCCCATTGAACATCGCTGGAAAGACCTGAAAATAGCTGTGCAGCGACGCTCCCCATCTAACCTTACAGAGCTCGAGAGGATCTGCAGAGAAGAATGGGAGAAATACCCCAAATATAGGTGTGCCAAGCTTGTAGCTTCATACCCAAGAAGACTTGAGGCTGTAATCACTGCCAAGGGTGCCTCAACCAAGTACTGAGTAACTGACTGACTAGTTTCCCAGTTCCTGCCGCTGAAAAACATCCACACAGCATGATGCTGCCACCACCATGCTTCACTGTAGGGATGGTATTAGCAAGGTGATGAGAGGTGCCTGGTTTCTTCCAGACGTGACGTTTGGCATTCAGGCCAAAGAGTTGTCTTGGTTTCATCAGACCAGAGAATCTTGTTTCTCATGGTCTGAGAGTCCTTTAGGTGCTTTCTGGCAAACTCCAAGCAGGCCGTCATGTGCCTTTTACTGAGCAGAGGCTTCCATCTGGCCACTCTTCCATAAAGGCCTGATTGGGGGAGTGCTGCAGAGATTGTTGTCCTTCTGGAAGGTTCTCCCATCTCTACAGAGGAACGCTGGAGCTCTGTCAGAGTGACCATCGGGTTCTTGGTCACCTCCCTGACCAAGGCCCTTCTCTCCCGATTGCTCAGTTTGGCTGGGCGGCCAGCTCTAGGAAGAGTCCTGGTGGATCCAAACTTCTTCCATTTACGAATGATGGAGACCACTGTGCTCTTCGGGACCTTCAAAGCTGTAGAATTTTTTTTATACCCTTCCCCAGATCTGTGCCTCGATACAATCCTGTCTCGGAGGTCCACAGACAATTCCTTTGACTTCATGGCTTGGTTTCTGTTCTGACATGCACTGTCAACAGTGGGACCTTATATAGACAGGTGTGTGCCTTTCCAAATCATGTCCAATCAATTGAATTTACTACAGGTGGACTCCAATCAAGATGTAGAAAAATCTCAAGGATGATCAGTGGAAACAGGATGAACCTGAGCTCAATTTTGAGTGTCATAGCAAATGGTGTGAATACTTATGTACATGCAATATTTCAGTTTTTTATTTTTAATAAATTTTCAAAAATTTCTACAAAACCTTTTTCACTTTGTCATTATGGGGTATTGTGTGTAGATTGATAAGTAAAAAAAGGAATTTAATCCATTTTGGAATAAGGCTGTAACATAACAAAATGTGGGGAAAGTGAAGGGGTGTGAATACTTTCCGGATGCACTGTATATATGTCTATGGCTGTCAAGGCACATCTTCTCATTATCGCCTGACATCCATCCATTATCCGAACCACTTATCTTGCTCTCAGGGTCACGGGGATGCTGGGGCCTATTCCAGCATTCATTGGGCAGCAGGTGGGGAGACACCCTGGACAGGCCGCCAGGCCATCACACAGGGCTGACACACACACACACACACACACACACACACACACACACACACACACACATTCATATCTAGGGGCAATTTAGTACGGCCGATTCACCTGACCTACATGTCTTTGGACTATGGGAGGAAACCGGAGCACCCGGAGGAAAACCACGCAGACACAGGGAGACCATGCAGTCCACACAGAGGACGACCCGGGACGACCCCCAAGGTTGGACTACCCCAGCGCTCGAACCCAGGACCTTCTTGCTGTGAGGCGACTGAGCTAACCACTGTGCCACCCTGCTCCACTCCTAACCTCAGCTAAACCAGTATGCTGGCATGGCTATGCATCAGTCAACTTAAAAAGACATTTGATTCAGGAGGCAGGTTGGTCTCTGGTGATTGGTTAGGGAAAATCGAATGCCCCTCCCCCACGGAAATCTGTTAGAGGGGGCAATGTCAGACTGAAGATGGAAATGGAGTGTAACAACTTGACATTTCTGTCTGATATCAGGCAAGAAACTGATTGGAGAATGGGCGTGAAACGCATTGACTTAATGAACATAGGGAACTCGATTGTAGCAACTGGTTAAGCACTGATTAGATAAAATGACACAGATAGAGCGATTAAAATCATAATTTTGTCATCAAAGAGTATTTGAGATGCCGGTGTTCATTTCTGAACATATGAACGGCGGTATCTTTCTCTTATTCCAACCTCCCTGTACTGGGCCTTAAAACATTCTCATTTGATTTGACCTTCTGGATCGCCCAAAAGATTTAACCACGAAAGAATTTGATCAAATATATTTTGATATTGGTGAAATAATTTATTAGTGGCATACAATTCAGCAACGTATCTGTACCCCAAATCCTCTTCAATGGTAACTCATTGCTAAAACAAAAAATATTGAGGGGGGGGGGGGGCTCCTTCACATGCCTCCTCAGACAGTGCTGTCCCAACATCGGCTTTGCTTTACTTTTTTTGCAGGATTTTATCACTAAATGTAGTCATAAAATTTTTTTCTTGTTTTTTCCCCGTTTTTCTTTATTTGAAAAAGGATCTGTGAATAGTGGGTGTCGTTTCTCTTACTTTGGTTTCATTCATTAGTAAGATAAAAATGTGGAAGCAGTGCCGTCCTGTCACCCACCCATGTCCCAAGAAAAATGAAAGTCCATAAATCATTCGCCCAACTCAGAGAAAGACTAGTTCTTAATGGAAAACATTAAAAAAAATACATTTAGGCCTAAATGAATATAGATTTAAAAGGCCTATAGGCATAAATCACATATATATAGTACTTTGGGATGGTTTTGAATGTATGTGTGTTAATGACAGCTCAGATGAATAGGAACCAATAAGACCTCTTTGGAAAATGACTCCTCTCCTTCTTGTCAGCTCTGACAGCATTTCTCAACTTAAGTTATTTTTCTTTATGGATCGTTTTATCCGTGGCATGTCTCGATGTAAATGTAGCACCTAATCAACTGTCTGGACTCCTTCAAAAATTGTTATATATATATACACTACCGTTCAAAAGTTTGGGATCACCCAAACAATTTTGTGTTTTCCATGAAAAGTCACACTTATTCACCACCATATGTTGTGAAATGAATAGAAAATAGAGTCAAGACATTGACAAGGTTAGAAATAATGATTTGTATTTGAAATAAGATTTTTTTTACATCAAACTTTGCTTTCGTCAAAGAATCCTCCATTTGCAGCAATTACAGCATTGCAGACCTTTGGCATTCTAGCTGTTAATTTGTTGAGGTAATCTGGAGAAATTGCACCCCACGCTTCCAGAAGCAGCTCCCACAAGTTGGATTGGTTGGATGGGCACTTCTTGCGTACCATACGGTCAAGCTGCTCCCACAACAGCTCAATGGGGTTCAGATCTGGTGACTGCGCTGGCCACTCCATTACCGATAGAATACCAGCTGCCTGCTTCTGCTCTAAATAGTTCTTGCACAATTTGGAGGTGTGTTTAGGGTCATTGTCCTGTTGTAGGATGAAATTGGCTCCAATCAAGCGCTGTCCACTGGGTATGGCATGGCGTTGCAAAATGGAGTGATAGCCTTCCTTATTCAGAATCCCTTTTACCCTGTACAAATCTCCCACCTTACCAGCACCAAAGCAACCCCAGACCATCACATTACCTCCACCATGCTTAACAGATGGCGTCAGGCATTCTTCCAGCATCTTTTCATTTGTTCTGCGTCTCACAAACGTTCTTCTTTGTGATCCAAACACCTCAAACTTGGATTCATCTGTCCAAAACACTTTTTTCCAGTCTTCCTCTGTCCAATGTCTGTGTTCTTTTGCCCATCTTAATCTTTTTCTTTTATTGGTCAGTCTCCGATATCGCTTTTTCTTTGCCACTCTGCCCTGAAGCCCAGAATCCCGCAGCCGCCTCTTCACTGTAGATGTTGACACTGGTGTTTTGCGGGTACTATTTAATGAAGATGCCAGTTGGGGACCTGTGAGGCGTCTGTTTCTCAAACTAGAGACTCTAATGTACTTATCTTCTTGCTCAGTTGTGCAACGCGGCCTCCCACTTCTTTTTCTACTCTGGTTAGAGCCTGTTTGTGCTGTCCTCTGAAGGGAGTAGTACACACCGGTGTAGGAAATCTTCAATTTCTTAGCAATTTCTCGCATGGAATAGCCTTCATTTCTCAGAACAAGAATAGACTGTCGAGTTTCAGATGAAAGTTCTCTTTTTCTGGCCATTTTGAGTGTTTAATTGACCCCACAAATGTGATGCTCCAGAAACTCAATCTGCTCAAAGGAAGGTCAGTTTTGTAGCTTCTGTAATGAGCTAAACTGTTTTCGGATGTGTGAACATGATTGCACAAGGGTTTTCTAATCATCAATTAGCCTTCTGAGCCAATGAGCAAACACATTGTACCATTAGAACACTGGAGTGATAGTTGCTGAAATGGGCCTCTATACACCTATGTAGATATTGCACCAAAAACCAGACATTTGCAGCTAGAATAGTCATTTACCACATTAGCAATGTATAGAGTGTATTTCTTTAAAGTTAAGACTAGTTTAAAGTTATCTTCATTGAACAGTACAGTGCTTTTCCTTCAAAAATATGGACATTTCAATGTGATCCCAAACTTTTGAACGGTAGTGTATATATATATATATATATATATATATATATATATATATATATATATATATATATATATATATATATACACACACACACACACAGTGCATCCGGAAAGTACAACAAACAAAATGTGGGGGGAATGAAGGGGTGTGGATACTTTCCGGATGCACTGTGTATATAAATATTATTTATTTATTTATTTATTTTTTGCACAGACCCTCAAAATCAGCTGGCCTTGTTTGGCCTTGTTAATGTGTTACCTATGATAATTGTAGGATACCGGCATGCCAATTACTGCACATTCAGTGTCAGAACAAGTGGTGCTTGACATTCAAAGCACATGTGTAAGAAGAAAGATGGGTGATTAAGGGTGTTTTGTGAATCCGACGAGGACTTCTCTTATGGAAAGAACAAGTTTAAAAGAAATACAAGAGAGACTCACGAGAATGTGCTTGCTGTACATGCTTGTAAGCTACATGCTCACGAGGTCCATCTCGTGAGCATGTAGCTTAGAGTCTTGCTAAATGATCAAACTTGTGACATTTTTGCTGTGGGACGGCCTCTAACCACTACAAAACCCTGATGTCACATGGGGGGGTCACCTTATAGGTAACATTATGGTATTTTAATCTAGTTTTTTTTTCCTTGAAGGTGCTATGGTACATGGTATCATTAAGATATCATATTAGCTTTGTGAGCCCCCCCCAAAAAAGAATTAGTAAAAAAAAAAAAAAAAACAGTACAATTACATCACATCAGACAATTTATTCAGATTCCACAGACAGTAACACACAAACACCATGCCTTGAAATCTTTAAATATTTAATATATTTTCTCTCGTTTGTTTTTTTCCCCCCCAAATCATTCTAACTTGGGAAAGCATATTGTTATTGATATGTCACCTGCTTTGTTAAAACCACTTGAATTTCACTTAAGATACAACAGGGGGGGGAGAGAGAGAGAGAGAGAGAGAGAGAGAGAGAGATATGACAAAGTCCTTGGTGTTCCCATTGGCCTGTAGGGTCTTTTGAGAAGCTCTCTGGCTTGTGTTTTCATATAAACATGGCCCCTCCGCTGCAGCCCGGTCACGTCAACTGTCTAATATCCTGATGCACTCGACTGTGACACCCCTCTTTCACTCTCTCCCTGAGCTCTCCAACATCCCTACCAGACACCCCTATGCCCCCCCCCCCCAACACAAGCATCACCAGTACGGACAGATGCTCAGTACAGCAATGAGACTGGCAATGAATTGGAAATGTTACACGCATGCACACAAACACTTGCATGCACACAGCCAGTCACACGCAGAGATAGGATCACAAAGAAACAGACAAATGCCTCTTGTCTATCTCCCTCCACTGAGGAGTCTCCAGAGAACCTCTGAGGCCTTTTTCCTGTGACGACAGAATTTGGCAGCCAGTCCCCATGTCCTGCTTGTGAAACAATGCTGGGGGTCGTTTGCCAGCAAATGGCCGCTAGTTTCCACATCATTCCACTCTTCTGATTTCTCGCCCTGCGGCCCAAGTAGGGTACGGGAGCCTCCTGGCAAGTAAACAGAGACTATGCAGCAGACTCTTGCCCCCCCCCCCCCCCCATCCACTCACTACCACCAACACACCGATACCAATTGATGCGCGCACACACACACACACACACACACACACACACACACACACACACACACACACACACCCAAATGCCCCGTAACACATTTCTGCAACACTCAATGCTTACGGTCATCCGCCTTTCCCTTCAGCTCAGGAGAGGACCAGCGGACCGAAATGGCCTCCACGTTTCATGCACCGTTAGGCTGCCGAGGGATCCTTCCCGTCAGCCTGCCAAGAATCGACACATTTTAACCCCACAGGTCCACAGAGATTACATTGCCTCCCATGGGAAACTGATGGCAATACCCGTGTCCAACTGCACCGATGTAATGTCAATGAAAACTGTCTGGCTTATCAGTCTTGATGCAGATTTCTGGGCAGTTTTATGTTTCAGTGGGGGTTTCGGGAGGAAAGAGTGGAGGCAATGTTGTTAATTTTATGGAGCCTTTTGCATTTGACATTCCCCTGCGCAAATCAAGCTGACAGAGTAGGAAAACAAACAGGGGAGAAGGTTTCTGTATTCAAATCAACTGTGTCACCCTGGTTCCCTTGTAGCCCCAGCGAAAGAAGAGGTTTTTTTGAAACTGAACAGGTCCAGGATGAAATTTCCATTATCTTGTGCTTGATCCTCTCAAATTGCTATATCTCACCAAGACAAATATGTTCCTTCATGCTTATCAACTTCTAGGTTGGATTGTTTCAAATGAATATGTCTGTGCCCGGACCAAAAAAGTCCTCTTAGGGGTTGTTTTAGTAAATTGAGTTACTGGGAAATGGGCCATTAGTTACAGTAATATGATAGAAAACTCATTCTGACTAAGGGCTTCATACTTCACTGGAGCAAGTCTTATTTATATGGAAAAGACTTACTAACTCGCTAGATCTACTTACCCCAAAATTCCTCTTTAAGCCTTGTACCAGTTTGAATTTTATTGCTCTCTACTATGTTCTTCAGATTGACGACATGAAAAGGACGCAATCATGCTATTATACTAAATACAGAATTGAATCATTATTTAATCAATTATTATCATTAGTCAATCAATTGCTCAATTTTTAATGGCTGATTATGCCAGCCGTTTTTGCAGCAACGGTTCCACCGGTGCAAACAGGTGGACTAGGGATCTCCGAGGTCCCTCTGTCTACACAGACAGTGAATCGCCGCTGATCCTGTCTATCGCCTAGTTGCCAAACGAAAGACAGGACAGAGAATAAAAGCTCATCAGCCTTCAGATCAGAGCAATCTTGACCTCTAATGTCCTCGTGGAGGGGGCAAACAGACAGACGACACCTTTCAAAAGCTGTCAATTTATTTCACATGAGAGCTCAAAGGATTTGGTGATATGACGACACTTTAGACAAAATGGCATTGGCATTGTTAGCTCCATCATAGTCTTGCGTAACATTAGACTTGCTTCCATTTCACTGGTTCAGCTTTATTTGCATTGAATGTACTCTGGGAATTATACTGTTCAGTAATTACGGGGAATTTTCATTGGGAGTGATGAAGAAGAACAGGATTAGGAATGAGTATATTAGAGGGACAGTTCAGGCTGGACAGTTTTGAGACAAAGCAAGAGAGGCAAGATTGAGATGGCTTGGACATGTGTGGAGGAGAGATGCTGGGTATATTGGGGAAAGGATGCGGAATATTGAGCTGCCAGGCAAGAGGAAAAGAAGAAGGCCAAAGAGGAGGTTTATGGATGTGGTGAGGGAGGACATCTAGGTGGCTGGTGTGACAGAGGAAGATGCAGAGGACAGGAAGAGATGGAAACAGATGATCTGCTGTGGCAACCCCTAACGGGAGCAGCTGAAAGTAGTAGTAGTAGTAGTAATTATGGAGATTAAGACATAAGACACTTCTTCACTGTACATACATACAATAAAATTCATCTCTGCATTTAACCCATCCTCTATACACACACACTAGAAACAGAGGGAAACTGCAGTCCAGCGCCCGGGGACCAACTCCAGTTCTTTGTCATCGCTGTGGTCAGGGGTACAGACAGGAGTATTAACTCTAACATACATGTTTTGTATGGTGGGAGGAAACCCATGCAGACACAGGGAGAACATGCAAACTCCACACAGAAAGGACCTGGGATTCGAACCGAGGACCTTCTTGCTGTGAAGCAACAGTGCTAAGCACTGGGCCACCATGCTGCCCTGTTTTAATAATATAACTGCATTAATGCCACCTTGAAAAGTGAGAATTGCTAAATGCTACAAATGGAGTTCCAACTTCACCTCATATTTATTCATGCTTCATGTTGGTCTACCGTACATCAGGAAGCCCAGCATCAGTGTTCCAGTGCCAAGAGCAAGAGAACATTAAATCTTGAGAGAATGGCAGAAGACGTTGGTAAAGAGAGAGAGAGAATGAAGTGGGAGAGAGACTGGGAGAGAGAGAGAGAGAAAGGGATGGAGAGCGGCATTCGATCAATATTCAAACTGCAAAATGAATTTGACTGGAGCGAGAACTTCTCATCAAATGGGAAAAGAAATTGGATATGAAAGATGACCTGCCATAAAATCCGATATCCCACAATACCATCTGTCAGACAGCGGCCGGGAAATAATGACAACGGCTAATGAAAGTTGAGCCCTCGTTCGGTGCTAGTTTAAATCAGCTCCTCCGTGGCTGCCATGCGGTGCTGACTCAGTGTCGTGTCCTCTATCCACCTCAGCCGGATCCCACAGCACAGGTAAAGAAAAAAATACAGTGATGGAAAACCAATCACTTCATCTAAGACTCAGTCAAATATGTGTATGAGGAAAACAGCCTTTTATTGAGACACTCTATTGGTCCCAGACGCAAAATTCTCCCAGTGACCATTTTTTTCATTTGTCCACCGTCAGTCACAGCAAGGTCGGAGCACAACGCTCGCCTGCAGGTTCAGATGCAGAACCAACAGCTGCTGAAACGGGTGGAGGTTCAGCATCTCTGTCAATGACATGTGAACAGGTTGGACTCGTCCTGCCACTGCAGGCAAACTCACTACACCACCTTGTCTGAATGTAGCAAATCCATTATCTGTGGTAGAATATTGCGGTTGATTTCCCGCCAGCTTGCAAAAATGTCATATCCAGTATATTACATTTTCCATTGCATGTGCTCCCCGTGTGATACAGTACATTATTGATTTAAACACCTCATTGCAACCTAATGAAATTCCTCTTTATTTACTGCTTGATTGCGATTAACCAGAACTTGGCTGTAAATGTGCTGTCATTATGGGTAACGTTAAATAAAGTCCCTATTTCTTTGTCGATGGTCATGGCTTACTGGCTTGGTCATGATGCTGAGGTTGAGACACTCCAAATGAGGAATATATTCCAGTGGGCAGTTATCTTTTTCATTTATTTTTCATGTCCACCTTTATTCAGCACCTGGCCTCAATCGATTGGTTGCACATTAAGTCTCTTCTCTCTTCTTTTGTCTTCTGCTCTCTCTTTTTTTTTTCCTCTTCCCTGCTGCCACATTTATGGCTGCCTTAAAGCTTGTGCACTTCATATAAGTTCATTTCCAGCTCATTACCTCAACCATGCTGCACGTAAAATGTTTTGACGTTGAATCTCAACTAAACATAATTGCGCTTCAACATGCAAATTGACTGAGTGTTTAATAAGAGAAAGGTCATTTTTAGGAGGCAACCATATCTGTTTTCAGCTCATCAAGAGACATGTGAGACTGGCTAATACATTTGCGTGAAAAATGAATAAATGCAAAATTTACCGCATAATTATATTCTCTCCAAGACTCATATATACTTAAGGAACTGCATATTTGCTAGAGTGTTACAAAGATGGGGGCATATTATCATTATTATTAATCATGATATTATTATTAAACGGAAGTTATTAAAACATTAAATTAATTAATAACTGATGCTGTGATGGTGTGATGTTACACAAACTTGTTTGATTCATAGTGAAGTAGGTTTATCCTGGCATTTCCCAGGCTACTATGGCAGAACGGCTACAATGACAAAGTTACCTTTTGAAATCAGCTGCTGATTATAAATCCATCAATTTAAAAAAAAAATGTTCCCCCCTTTTTCTTCCCAATTGTACATGGCCAACTACCCCACTCTCCCGAGCCATCCCGTTCACTGCTCCACCCCCTGTCGATCCGGGGAGGGCTGCAGACTACCACATGCCTCCTCCCATACATGTGGAGTCGCCTGCCGCTTCTTTTCATCTGACAGTGAGGAGTTTCACCAGGGGGACGTAGCGCGTGGGAAGATCACGCTATTCCCCCTAGTTCCCCCTCCCCCCTGAACAGGCGCCCCGACCGACCAGAGGAGCCGCTAGTGCAGCAACCAGGACACATACCCACATCTGGCTTCCCACCTGCAGACATGGCCAATTGTGTCTGTAGGGACGCCCAACCAAGCTGGAGGTAACACGGGGATTCGAACTGGCGATCCCCGTGTTGGTAGGCAACGGAATAGACCACTACGCTCCCCGGACGCCCCCAAAACCCATCAATTTTAGGTCTACTTCATATTTAGCTGTCTTGGGGTCACAGCTAATGCTTCCTGTAACAAAATACTGCCAAATATGACCAATGCACCGTTTGTCATAATTCTAAAAGCAGCATGAAAACACATTGGAAAGGTCAAGCTGTGGGTGGCTGCATATTTCTTTCAGATAATTCTACAAATTGAGAATTTTGGGACAATTACAGCAATATCAAGCCTCCATACAAGGATATTCCGGTATGTTGTATTAACTACAATTTTTCTGGTACGATTTCAGCAAAGTGGATGCTAGGGAACAACGAGCCTTGGGTCCTACACTGCAACATGCTGTATATTTCTTTCCAAAGCAGTGCATGTTAAGTTAATGGTCTCTTAAATAAACTGTCAGTCATGCCACTGCCAGGGTTGTCTTTTATCCGCACGAGCAACCAAATCTTTCCTTTGTTTTTCTGGCATGAAATATATTATGGCACCCATTGAACGCCAACCTCTCTCTCTCGCTCCCTCTCTGCCTACAAACCCACTTCTCCCTCCATCCTCTGTAAAAGGGTGGATTTAATCATTGATCCGTTTTCAACCTGGCGATTTCCATTTCAGTCCACACCTATTCCACACAAACAGGGTGGGTAAGGTCATTTCTGACGACGCAAAGAGCCTCAATATAATGACACGGCGTGACGATAAATCTGAAGAGGGCAAGGCGACTAATGTTAAGAGAAAGGGTCTTATAACTTACCGTCTCGTTCAAATACACTGCTGTTGCACTGTCATCTTAAATCATGGCTCAGAGCTCTCTCTGGGCCAAAAGCGAAATTAGCAATATTGAATCCACAGTCAAATATTGACAAGCTCATGTTGTAATTTTTGTCTGTAAGCAACTAAGAAATGACAACGAATGTCAGTGCAAAAATGCAACGAAAGAGGGAAGACAGAACATTAATTTGAACCTTGCCATTTGAGGAAATAAAGGGAACAGGGTGGACGGAAGTCCCCATTTTCCAGGCACACATCCCGCAACGGGTGCCTTATTCCCAAATTAAACTAGCACAGGAAAAGTCCCCAGATTGCCCACTGGGAAATTTGTTTAACTATTATAAATAGAAATTAGCAATACTATTTAGTAACTCTCATTCAAAAGCATTTCAGAAATTACTTTAAAAGCCATTCTAAGCTTGACATGAATTCCTGTCTCAACTTTACTGTGCATTACTAATACTGCAGTCTCACAAGGTTTATGCAGCTCAGATTAACAACAATGGCTTTGATGACAAACTGTAGGCAGAATTCGCATTCATTCAACCTGCAACCTAAGATGACACTACGAGTGTGACACACACCTTGATATTTTCCACTTCACTTTCCACACACTTGCAATTTTCCATTTCAAGTGGAGGGATACCATCAACAACAGAGCATGAAGCTACCTCAAAGCACATATCGGCTATTCTTGGTGCCGATTTAATCAATGTGCAAGAATGACCAGTGACTTTTCCCTTTTCTGAGAAATGGTCTGTGATAAAGGATGTATTGGTAGGGGTGTGTGTGTGTGTGTGTTATATTAGAAATGTCCCTGGTTTTGCTCCAAAAATCTGGTCAGTTTAAAGGTAACCAATTGAGCTTTACTTGTAAAAAAATTGGGTTTGTTTACTTTCAAAAAGTTTCTCTCCAATACACACCGTGTGTGTCCTTGAGGCTCAACAAACACGCTGGATGAATTTCCCGTTTCATTTAACATTTGCAGTCTTTTCTCGGAATGTCTTGGAAACTGCATCGTTTACATTGGCTTGCAATCTTCCTTTTCTTCTCATTTTTTTGGCAGATATGCCACATTAGTGCCACCAACGGCTGAATTGTGTGAAAGTGAGACAATCATCCAGCTACTCTCGCCCCTCCATGTTGGTATGAAATCTCTCCCGACTGCAGCTTTCTTCACCTGGGAAGAGCCTCACTAATATTTGCAAAATTTTATTTTTGTCCTGTTGTTTTCTCCATTCTATATAGCAGTCAGGCTTACATTTCTACTCCTTTTCCAACATGTAACAAATAATCTGATGTATATGGAGATTTGTTCGCTGAGTTTGATGTGCGGATTTGCTGATCACTTCAAATTATTGCGAATGGATTATCTGTATGTTATATCCTGCTTGTTCACATGTTTGAAATAAATCATCATTCATTCATACAGTTCTTTGATTTTGTGGTGCCGGTTTGCATCCTCTGGTTAACTGTATTTTTTTCACTTATTTATTTATTTATTTTTTAAATCAAATTTTATTGCAAGACAATAAGGATAACAGTAAGTAAATAAACAGCTTCAAGAGCAATTAATCAGACCGATAATGATATGGCTAGGGGTGGGTGGATACGTCACGTATTAAGTAAAAACCTTGTGAAGCTTACAAATCTCTTATTTTAACACCCGTTTGGTACTCTAACAGCTATACTGGAAATATTGTTTGCTCGTGTTTGCTTATGTTATATGAGATTGATAACAGTCCGTCCAGGGAAGTTTTTTTTTTAGTTTTTTTTTTTATTAGCAAATCTGGATTAATGGATGTAGAACTTGGCTTATAAAAAGGTAAAACTTGATTGGTTAAAAACTGTACGCTCCAATTTCTACCCTGATCGATGAATCAAAACAAAACCTGCCCTGCTTGATAAGTTGTTTTCTCCTTGAGAGAAATCTGTAATCTGTGATATTGGGCTATACAAGTAAAATTGACTTGACTTCTTTGTCGAGTTTTATGTCTGCAGAAATGTGGAATATGTCGCCCCCTGCATGTGGCGTGCATGACCGTCCTTGTGCGTGCACTCTGGCGCATGTGATACGTTAATCTGGCCTGCTACACAGGGACCTGCAGTTCTTACTGTGCTCTGCAGCACTACTAGTGGTCAAAAACTCCACCGGACACCTTTTATACAGAAGAGTTATTGTACTAATATATGGAGCTCTCTAATGGTGATAATGTTGTGGTGTGTTGCTGAAAATTAAAGATGGGAATACATTTTCCCCCATCGGGGCCAGTGATTACCCTGGGCACAGCAATGGGGGAACATATTGGCAGGACAACTGGTGCTTGTCTCAATGGGATCTTGAAAAAAATTTAGACCTACCGGTGCCTTTTTGCCTGCGAGTACTTAAAAGCAGTTCCCTTTTAAAATATTCATGACACCATTCTCTTTTAGTCAGGCTAAGGTTTTCTGAAGTGCATAAGGGCTGTATTCGTGTTTCGACGGTGTGGCTTCAATGGAGCGTGAGGGGTTTTGGCGGACACGTAGCACAGGATTTGGCTAATAGCAGCCATGTGTACAAAACGTGTGTGACAAAACAACAGCCAGGTGTAGGTTTGGCGACTGACATGAGATTGGGTTTAACATCTGCATTTAATCTTTTTGGAGAAAAGACAGTGGGAGTAAAGGAATAGGAGCAGGACACCCTTATGAGACTGGCTCTCCTTAGAAGGGGTATAAAATGCAGATGTATGAAATCTCAATCATTTTGACACTTGTCTTCGTGTCCTTTCACTAACCCACCCAGAAGCTCCTCACTTGAAAGTTAGCGCTTGCTTGTCCTTGAGAATAACCTGCTTGTAATGAGCGCTATGTAATCTTCTGTAGGACTTACTTTTAATTGACAAAAGCGCCATCAAAGGCAACTCCATAACTGGGACTAAGCGTAAATCATGTTTTAATTAAGGAGGATATAAGGATTCCTTTCTTCCCTCTGCGAGAAAGACTTTCCCCATGGACTGACTTCAAATTCCACAGTAGCGTAACTCCAAATAGCTTAACTAGATGCTAATTGGAAGCGGTGCTAGCCAAGAGGAGGGTACATTCTTTTTTAATCAATCTTTGAGGCAATAGGGTAATGGTGATGCTTTTTCTTTCAAAGGAGCCAAGTCAACCGCCCCAAAATGAAAGAGGAAGCAGAACTTTTTTAGGCGACACATTTTGCAAGCATTTCAGAAAAGGAAGGGCAAAGTACACTGTGTCAGCACATCATTTGTTAACTCACTCCCTCTTTCTTCTTTCCTATTTCTGTAAAACAATGATGAATGTCCCAAAGAATAATTCATTCGAGTGCACAACTTGAGGCTCATAAAACGCAGGAAAAAATAAAAGAGAGAAAATAACTAAGGCCATGTCTACACTAAAAGGGATGAATTAAAATGCATCTTTTTTTCCCCTCCTTTTTGATCTACTGTCCACACCAGTGTTTTCGACCACCAAAAACATATCCTTTCTAAAACATTCTCTAAAGTGTCTTGATGCATACGCAATAATCTAGGTAAGGAAATCAAAGAAGGTTGAATCAGTTCATCTGGACACAACTTTTATTGACGGATACGTTTCATCACTCATCTAAGTGACCTCTTCAATCTCAACTCACTGCAGGTATCCGGGATCGCTTGCGTTACTGCACTGGGCACCTCACGGTGCCTATCTCCGCCACTCCAGATTCGGGGCTCTGAACCTGACTCCCTTTCCATCGACTGGGGGCGATGGCCTTCCAAACGACTGACCCATGTTCAACTGCCGTTCCAATGCAACTGTATTGTTTATAAGGGTGGGGATACCTGCAGACAGTTTAGATTGAAGAGGTCACTTAGATGAGTGATGAAACATATCTGTCAATAAACGTTGTATCCAGGTGAACCAATTCAACCTTCTTTGATTCTCTAAAGTGGAAGAATCTATAGACACCAGTTGTATGTTGTAGTGTTTATAGGGAAAACAAAGTTTTTTGAAAACACAGGCGTGTGACTAGCCTGTGATCCAGGCTCTATTATGATGATCCATGTGATCCGAGCTGTATTGGGGTAATCATGTGATCCAGGCTCTCTTGTGATGATCATGTGATCCGGGTTCTATTATGATGATCAACTGATCCGGACTCTATTATGATGACCAATTGATCCGGGCTCTATTATGATGACCACTTGATCCAGGCTCTATTATTATGATCATATGATCCAGGCTCTATTATGATGATCATGTGATCTGAGCTCTATTATGACAATATGTGATTCGGGCTCAATTATGATGATCAACTGATCCGGGCTCTCTTGTGATGATCATGTGACCCAGGCTCTATTATGATGATCATGTGAGCCAGGCTCTAGCCATCTATTGGCCTGCGACTATAGAAGAGAACTATGCATTTTTCAACGTGGATGGTGTACTTCTCAAAATTAACCTCAAAATTAACCTGAAAACCCAAGCATGTATGGAAAACCTATGGTCAGTTTTCAACATGAAAACTGTTTTCTAGTTTCTTTGGATTAGGGTGGGCATGGCCTAAAATGTCTAAAAGCACCCGAAATGGTTGCTGTCATTATCACCAAACCCCTCATCAGGTCATTTTATTAGCCTTTTCTCGAGATTAAGACAAACAATCAATCCATTTCTCTCTCACAGACAATCAGGCTATGTCAAATACAACTGATGAACATTGATTAGCAACGTGCTAAAATCCTACAGCAAACACAACATCCTGCCATTTGGACACACAGAGGAGAACTGCATCTACGGGGGAAAAGTAGTCCATAGATCATCCGTTGAGCCAGTACAGCCCACCATCAAAAGTGCTTTCACGGCTAACCTTCAGGTATGAATAGTTCCAACGAATCACCACCCACAGAAAACATTATCAGTCTGTGAGTCATTAACACATCATTTATGTACACTGGGGCGTGGGAGGACAATAGGCCATCAGAGGACCAGGTGGGGGAATTAAACTCACAAATCACAAAGGATCTGCCATTTCTTCTGCCAACACGTTAGCAATAAACACAAACTCATTATGGCAGTGCACAGAATGCCCTATAAATGTCTCCAAAGCAGAGACAGGTAATAGTGATAGGTAAAACCCTACATCACTGCTTGGTTTGACAGGCCAGAAGGGACACCGGCCAGCATCTGGGTGCATCCTACTAAAACGGCAGCTGATTATGGCCGAGGAGTTACATGATTAGGGCTCCCCACAGGCCAATCATGCCACTGCCAGCTCCCTGGGAAAGAGGGGAGGGGTTCACTGTTTGTGCAGAGGGACTGAGGATGTGCACAAGCTCCTAACTCTAAACTCTACAAACAAAACAGCTTCACTGATTTATGCTGGCACATATTTCTGAAACTGAAGGTGCTCATTTGTCATACACAGTGAAACTTGTTTGCACAACAACTCTCGCATCTCCAGATCTCCATGGAGCCATTATTGCAAGTTTTAAAGTAATGTGTTGCATTTTTTCCCCCCTCTTGTGATTTTGAAATGCAAAGACTTTCACATACTGGCAAAAAGTTTCATCTGAGTGTGCATTTAACTTCAAAATCTGGTATAAATTTTAAAAAAAAGAACATTTTTCAAGGCAAAACTCTTTTAGAAATGAGTACGCTTCTGCTCATTTATGTCTGTGACGGCATGCCCTCTGGTGATCTGTGAGCAAACAACTGTTTGCACATCTTGGTGCTTAAAATTTAGCAAGTCATCTGAAAGGCTATTGAGGCTGTTCAAAATGCACTCGCATAAGGAACACATGCAAAGCGGAGTCATTTTCCATGCACACCTATCTGAACACAGACACACTGCAGCAAAATGGCAGCAACACACATTTTGCAAATTCAACCACCCAAGCAAACATCACAATGAATGGCGCTACTAATTAGCCTCCATTCTTTCTCCTGCCTCCCACTCCTTTAACACAGGATCACAGAGTGCGGGTCGGTCATGCTCAGTGTGGAGGGCACACTATTCACCAGAGAGCCCTTTACTGCCGAAAAGCACCAAGATGCTGGTGAGCAGCTTGTCTGATTAGCACTGATTACTCTCTAATTGGAGTTCTCCAAAACACGATGACCTCTGCTTTGTTTACTGATGGGATTAATCACGGTCTGGCAGAATTAGAAATCCCAAGTGAATCCATTCCTTCCTCATTATTTTGAAACTGCGTTGTGCACAGAGCCCCCTCATGCCTCTCCTCTGGATGCTTAGCGGCCACTGCAGCGTTTCAAATGCACGCTGTATGGGTGGGGGGTTTGATTTCCAGGATGGGCCACAAATCATGTCACCACACACCCTCCGCGTTTCAAGTTGACTCGATTAAATGTTAGCTGGCTTAAACCTCTGGAAGGCTTTTCTGTACAGTAAATGTGCAGAGGGTTAATTTGGCCATTTCTGTTTGTTGTGCCTTTAAGTCACTTATCCAGTCATGATGGTGGTGAATTTTTTCAGCTTTTTACCTTCACTGATTTCTTTGACTGAGCATACACATACTTTCCGGAAATGCCCTGTTTTAACAGGTGTTACACTTTACAACTACACTCTGCTATTACTGGCAGCACAGCAAATTGCTTTGCTCAAGGGCCCCTTGGCGGTAGTTGTACTTGTCTAAATCACAATTTCACAGCCAGTCGAAATATTCAAACTTGTGGCCTGTGGTTACAAGCCTGCAATTTCCCCTTTAGCTTTTGATGAGTCGTCATGACTAATAATCACGTGCACAATAGTTCAATGCTTTACCACTTCTTTTGTTGTAGGTCTACCATCTTTTTTTTCGTGTTCAACTTAATAAATCAAATCAAACGGAGACTAAAACTGCTACAAGGAAGTAAATGTTTGTCTTGTTGACACGTGCAGCATAAATAACAGGGACCAGCGTTGTGGTGCAGATCAGGAACAGCACACCGGCCCTGTGTTAAACTCAGGGTCTCCGCTTCAGACATGCAGACGAAGCGACAACATAACAAGGTTGCTAAACATGGATAAAGTGTAGAGAAAAAGGAGGGGGACGAGACAGACAGAGATAATGCAAAGAGAACGAGTGACGGAGAACTCTCTCTACCTGGCTTCCTTTGTTGTCTTTCTCTTTCACGCTGTAGTTACATTTACCGACAGTTGCAATGACAGAAAAACACAACAAAGGCAGACAAAACCCACGATGGCAGAAAGCAGCCAGTGAATGAAAAGGACAGAACAGATGCTTGAGGACAGGGCTTAGAGAGTGTACATCCAGAGTGTACTGTCAGCACTAAAAGGTCGATGGCGACACAGATCCCACTTGAGAGCCTGTGCAGGACCATCAGCGGATCCGTGGGGACCCAATGAGGAAGCCGAGGTTGCCGCGCTCCTCTTCTGCGGCTGGCAGGAATCGACCAGGTTTCTGATGGTCTCGCTGACATCTGTCATCCGTCCCCAGGCTGTTCAGCCCGTCCTTGCTGAGCAGATTAGTTGGTTGGTTGTTGCTTGTTCTCCTGTCGCTTGACCTTGATTCCGCTACATCTGTATCGCACAGCCAGAAACTCAATGACAGCTTGCCCTTTGCTTTCGCAAAAATCTGTGGTATGTTCTTTCCACAATGTTAAACTGGAATGATGTCTACCACTCCAGAGGTTTTGAATGGTGAGTCTGGAGTTGATGGGAAAAGCCAATGCAGTGAGTGCAGTCCCTTTGGCTCAAAGGCGTCTCTGACAACTATCCAAGTGTAATCCCTCAGATTGTAAATTTTGAAAGAGTGCGTGTTTCTTAAACTTGCCTAGACTATAGATGCCAACTTCAGTGTGATCCCCGATCCTCTCTTGTCATCTAAGATGCATCACCGTCCATTAACACTGACAGATCTCACCATATGAGCAAGCCCGTTTGCTACAGAGCTGACCACAAAGAATGTATTATGGAGAGCTTAATGGAATCACATGACTCAGGTTTTTTTTAAATTCAAGAAAAAAATTCCATGAGACTTATTGCTAAAAATAACAATAAAAAAAACAAAACACAAGTGTCATGGGTTAGTACATGCTAATGGGCATGTGCGACTGAAGCCGTGCTTCCTATTTCAGCGAAGTTACTCAAGTCTACTCCACCATTCTTTGTGATCGACCCCAAATGGTTCACGGTGCATTAAGGCTAGTGGGTTCATCACAACGCTACAGGTGAAAGTAAGGACGGGAGGGTAGAACGAACTCTGTAGCAACTCCCCCACAACACTTGGGGTTCAGTTCAATGGCTGAAAAAAAAACTTTGACTTAACGCCGAGGAAACATTTAAGACGGTAAGTAAAGTTCAGAAGGAACTTTTTATTTTTCCCCTCAAAAAACAACCCAGGAGCCGAGATGAAAATTATGATTTATCTATCTTCTATCTTCATGCTGGCTGGGAATCAAAGGTTGAAGGGGGAAAAACAAAAACACATCTCTTGTCAATACATCTGCAGTCTGACAACTTCTGATGAGCGTACAGCGTGCTGTCATTTGAACACTATCAAAGACGCATCAGCCTCAGATAACAATTCACTTGCGTCGCACCATGCTCCCAGAAAACAATGTATGATCCATGAGCCCTTAAAGGCCAAAGATGAAAAATGAGTCTCTTTTTTAACCAACTTGCCTTATCTTGTCAAAAGAATGACATTGCCGCCATTGCCATTGGGAGCACTAAAAAAAATAATAAATTAAGTGACAGCTTCCAATTACCCAAGTATTGATTAGAACAGATCTCTCCCTTCTGTCTCTCTCTTTCGCATATCTGTTCTGTGCATCTTACTTCACCCTATGGTAGATGACAAGATAGTGAGGCTGACAGGTGCCGTTCTACCAGAACAGAAAATACACTTTGGCCTGTGGCGCAGCACAACAGAACAAAGCGCTAAAAGAGCCTTGCTGACAATAATTACAGCAAACTGTGTTAATGGCTTACAATTGCACTTGTACGCTCCGCACCCTGTGATCAGAAAGGTCTGAAAGGGTTGTGGATGGTTTTGTAGACTAGCGTTTTAAGTGGGGAAAGGGTTATAGAGGACCTTTCCGGAGCCTTTTAAAGCCCTGCAAACATGCACGAGGCAGCAATTAGATGTTTAATGATGGCTTTTGATACAAGGTATCGAACCTTATCTTATAACGTGAAACGCGTAAGCTCGGTCTTCTACGTCATATTTCCCTCCGCAAAGGGTGTAGACAAAAATAAAAAACCGAAACAACGACAACAACACACACAAAAAAATAATAAAATGGTTGGCTCCAGCCCACATTGTCCATATGACCCTGATATTTTACAGCTGCGAATGAACCGCGGTCGCCTGGGCTCGCTCTGACAGATTTGTGCTTAGGGGCCGAATGCAAACGACATAATTGGCTATGTAAAACTCAGCTCTATTAGATGTAGGAGCGTGGTGCCTGATAGCCTTCATCGCCGCTAAAGCTCTTCATTAATCTCCATCCACAAGGTCAAGCAGTTGGCCTGTACAAGACAAATGAATTAAAGCTCTGCCACCAAGAACCAAGCCTTGCGTGACCCGATGGCAAGGGTCGGATCATGGCTTTCCTGGGGGATTTGTCAGCTCAATAAGTTGCAGTGTGAAATGGCTCCTACTTCCAAAAGCCACGCTAATTTTGTCACTGAGGTGACACTCTCAACACTAGCAACCTTTAACAAAACAAATTGGAAAACACACACACACACACACACACCAACTACCTCTTAATTGGGATTCACATTACAGGAATCAAGTGGCGCATTCATTTGCAAATAAGCTGCTGGTTACACATGAGAAGAGCAAAGGGCTGCTAAGTCGTGCGTTGAAATGACAGAAAATTGCAAGCAAGTGCTGATAATAGTAGTCTGTCTGCAGCAAGCCGTTTCCGACTTAAGAGCAAAACAAACAAACGAAAGGAAAGCACTGGCTGTGTTTTTTTTTATTACGATAAGCTGGAGAAGAGCCTGTTGATATAAATGGGTTTGGGCGGCCTCAAAAGTAGATAGCGCCCTCTGCTGTTTATAAAGAGTATGGTGATTCGTTTTCCATCTCACCGATTTGAATCATCACGTATTCGTATCGGCAATTTACTGTCTCACGAAGTACCGTTCCATTCCTAGCCGTCATCATGCTAGGTCAAAGTTCAAATGAATCTGAATGTCACAACTGCGTACAATTTGAGCCGCATGCTGTGCAAGGTGCATTGTTGCTGCCAAGTTGGGCGTAAATGCTCCCTCCATAGGAAATGCCTATTTGGACGCTGTGGCGAGCCATTTGAAGACTATTGTGTGCATAAAGCGTGCAGCCGTATTACCTCGTTTCCTCACTTCGTATGTTCCCTGCTTCAAGGAAGCAAACATACTACTCCTTCACCGTTCGATAAACAACAGTGCACTCCGAGCATCACCACTGTTTTTATGAACATCACATTTGACCCTGAAATGATTCCCTCCACTGCCTTACCAAGCTCACAGCCAAAGGTAAAGGATAGCCTCATAGCCAGCATTAAATGTAGAGGAAAACTACTGCAAGGCTACATGGATAAATCAAAATGCATTTGGGACTTGCTGATGCCCCTCAACACAAACCCTAATGCGCGCGCACACACACAACACACACCTCTCTGGCTAGCGTCTGAGGCAGCTCGGACACAGGCTGCATTGATCTTCTAAGAGATTGGTGCTTTCATTACCTTTCATATCCTACGACGTCTGCTGGACTGTATGTGTGTGTGTGTTGGGGGTCTGCCTTTAATTGAGACTTACCAACAGTCACAAAAATGAACACATCTGATGAACAATGTTCTGGTAAAACTCTTGTTTATCAATAGGCCCAGGTGCAATCTGCCCCCTGAAAGACACTCAGTTATTACAGGCTGTAATCAGAAGTGCTTCGGCTGATGATGAGATGAGGTTATATTCATGAAATACACCCTGTTAATAAATCCACTCCCATCTGACTAAATAGATGTTTTCGAGCTATTATGTGTCATCCTCAAAGGACAAGGGGAATCGAAATCTTAATGGCGCTGGATTACGGCTGCCGTTGTCTGCTGATTTTAATGATGGGACATTTTGCTGGAGAAAATGACCGCAGGAAAAAAAAAAAGAAAGAAAGGTGAGACTTGACGAGAGGAAAAAAAGGTTGAATAGCGGTAATCTGACCTCAATTATAACTTTGCCCCGCAAGCGGTGCTTTAGTTTGTGCAGCATCTGCACAGAGTACATAGATTTTCTCAGGTCCTTGACACTACACTATACACCTGCTCCTCTGAAAATATGCGCACACACACACTCATACACACACACAGACAAAATCTGTTATGCACATGTACCTACATAAACCACACTTGCACACAAACACAACTATGCATGCATTTTGCAAACACACACTGGTTATTACATTGTGGGATGTGTAAACAGCTTTGCGAGCCCAGTGTATCTGTACATACATGGTTGTAAGGATATTCACTGTGGTAAGAACTCCTAAAGCTAAACTAGCAGATACACACACACACACACACACACACACACACACACACACACACACACACACACACACACACACACACACACACACACACTCGCTTCGGCTCAGTAACAGCCAGAGTGTAAGAAGATAGATAGACCCACAATAATGGAGAACAATGAGCTAGTCAAGGTCAGATGCTCAGCAACTTTTCCTTACACATGGCAGCGGAAGCACCGCTTTGTTCTCTTCACATCAAGTGGTCAATACCTATATGAGCCGTTTTAGTCTCTCTCTCTCTCTCACACACACACACACAAACACACACACACACACACACACACACACATCCTTCATATTACAGTACATCAAACCCTTGATGATACACGCTGAATGCCTCTCTCTCACTCGTCTTCATACGAAATCAGGAACACTGTGTATTTTCAACGATGTGCATGTGAAGCTTGGCTCCCTACAGCTAAAAATCATTACCAGTCCATATGTGTGTGTTACTACCCAGCAGGAGGAACTATGTATGTCGGCCCCCGAGCACTTATGGCCCCGGTGGTGGTTCGGATTCATGTACACATCAAAGAGGAACAGCATCATGTGAGGCCAAACACTACCGAGTGTAAGAGAGCTCAGGATCGTGACGGTATTGCCTTTCCTAACAGGATTCGTGTATGGTACTCTGAACCTGCACTTTATAAATGAACATCATCTAAGAAAATCCTTTTGCTCCAGTTTGAAACAATTAAAAATGGGGAATTTTTTTTTTTTTTTTTTTTTTGCACAAGCAACCCAGCCACTGAGGATGCACAAGCCAGTGCATTCTTGGTGCCGGTCCCAAGCCCGGAAAAATTGGGAAGGTTGCACCAGGAAGGGCATCCGGTGTAAAATCTTTGCCAAATCAAATATGCAGATCATAAAAAAAAATAAACATACAAACAAGCCAAAAAAAGACACACTACGAAACAAAAGTTGCTTTGGTCACAGTCCGATGGGCATGTTTTCCCTCCCCACTTGAATCTATCTTAGTCAATAACACATGTAAAAGTTGGAAAACGCATGTCATCCTTGACTCGTTTGCTTTTTGATATGACCCGCTTTGTGCTGTTCATTTAAATAAAACACTTCTTCTACATAATGGAGACGTGCTGACCTGACCTATATTCCCGTGTATGAGTTTTTAGGAATTCTACACTATGAAGTACAGACAACCCCTTGATAACCGTTTTGATAAGAACGATTTTCCGCGTTCCCGAGACGTCTCCTTGTTATTTCAAACGCCGCACACAGCTACCCTTTTGGTATTAAGATCATATATGTAGCCGGGTGGTAAATTTGTTAAATATGTGAAATGATTTTCCACTTAAATTTAGTATAGTTTAACTGTTAATATATGTAATTGTTACACTGTCAAGCCATGTAAAATGTCATTTGATGTATTTAAATTGTGAAGCAGATTGTGAGTGTATTTTTATAGTTTTGGTTGTCATTGCATATTTTGACCAGTAAGTGGCAGTGTTGCGGACTTTTATTGTAACTCCGTGCAAGTTATCCAAGTGCATCTTGGGTACTCTTTCTTTTTTCTTGTGTGAACCGCCTGAAGATTGCGGTGTGACGGTGGTCTGACTCCGTAGTAAGTAGGTGTAAATCTCTAGTGAAATATACCTGTAACGTTATTCCAAACAATATTGTATGTCGGTAATTTGACACGATGGTTTGATTTAGACGCTACTGGAGTTGATGTTCGGTGATTTTGGGCGCGAGCCGTCGACCACTGTTCGCCATTGCAGGCATGACAAGGTAATGTTGGCGTGCATAAAGCCACACCATGCCATTGTATTTGGGTAGTAAGGGAAATGTAAAGGTTTTATATGCATTTTAATTCTGTTTAAAGGTAACTGACAGAGTGAGAAGTTGCACAATCTTCAGGAAGTTCCACGTCTTTGCTAAACCCTGTTTAACATACATAGTCCACTGCCGTATTTTGCACCGTATTTTGTGTTTATTATTTTCCTTTTAAAATCTTTTCTGTTAAACTTTCCACATCTGTGAACATTTATGAGCTGTTTGCTCGAAAGACACAGGAATTTATGCACTCAAGTAAAACGATCTGCATTCGAAGGTTCAAACAATAAAATTAAAGCTACAAGAACCCCGGAAGTAATTGTGTCCTGTGTGTTATCTAATTCCACGGGCTACATATAAATGTATGGTATCATGCTTATGCATTTACAAACCAAACACTGGCAAAGGATATGTATGATTATGCCGAAGGGGTTGTCTAGAGGGTGGAATACATTTCAAATAGGACTGGAATTGTGTTACCGTGGTGGAGCCAACTTGCTAGAAGAAAACTTGGGCCTCAGTGGGTGACGGCTACCGTGAAGCACCTTCCACCTCTGGTTTACCGACTGTCCAGCCAACAGCTGCAGAGTCACACCTCCACGGCTGTGTAACCTCACCTTGACACTTCACACGCTGGCCCAATGCCCTGTAGTGATTTTAAGCACTCCCACTGGGCCCTGTAACACAATGATGACTCAGTGTTTGGCCTGGTGTGCACACGAGAGAGTGTGTGTGTCTTTCACACATACATTACCTAAAATTAACGGAATAAATTGCAGGGGACTTTCTGGTAAACGCAGCTGCTTCTGCTGTCCAAACAAGCAGCGCCCTCATTATGACAATTCACACACCGCCACGATACAGCGGAAGTCCTCTTGCTGTTTCCTGGAAATTGCGTTTAAGTCTTGCGACATGTTGGCCGAAGTGTTTGAAAATGGCGGGTAAAGACGCTCGGCTAAGTGCGACGTGGGCAACGCACCTCGTATCTTGGATATTTCGGCGTGATAAACGAGCGCCTTCATCTCAGAGTCCGTCCAATTTGCTATTCTTGCCAAATGTTGTCTAACCGCTAATACAGTGAATACTCGTTTAGTAAACAGCGATGACTAATTGAATCTCTCGTACAAAACACGTTTTAAACGCTCCAGACAGCGCAGAATAATGTCGTCGTCACCTCCTGAGAATTTTGTGATTGGTCCGTACACGTCGCCAAAGGCACGCCGCGCATCAGGAACGTCCCTGGCAAAGCGCGCAACATAATCCGTGACGTCATATGTACCGAACAGAAACGCAACCCACGCCGTATATATGTCTATGAGGCATGCTGTGACAGTCGAAATTGGGAAATGTGCCTTTAAGAAATACCAGAGAAGCAACGTCATCAGACAGCGCCTTGTATTTTTTGAGGGTTTTTGTGAGTTAGTTGAGTAGTGGCACGCATGCTGTGAAAGGATGCATGCTATTTCGCTCCCGTTTTTCTTTTCCCCTCTCAACTCAAGAGTACCGTTTTGCCTACGTTTGGCCTCTATTGTCCATGTATGTTACAGTAGCCGTACAACCGGGCTTAGGAAGGCTGATGTGAGTAGCCACTGAAAATCCCAGTATCCGTGTGGCTGTGAGTTTTGGACTCGTCTTCCTCATCTTAAATCAAGAAACACGGACCAAGCTGTTACAATGCTCATAGAGCTAACGCAAAGCCTTTGTTCACACATTTGCCAGTATGTAACTTTAGCGGTAGCGTTACTATTAGGGTTGCCAACTGTGCCGTAAAATACCTAATCATCCCGTAATTGGAAACTCAAAAGACGTGTTCCGTATTGATCTGATACGGGACGTGCATTGTCCCGTATTTGTGAGAACCAATTCAGTGCAAACCTATAGGAGAGAAATATTACAGGTTAGACTATTAAAACAGCGATTTGCATTTCATGTTACGTTCCACTGCGCAGAGAATGCGCTTCTCATTGGTCGTGAACGACAGAGTTGCTACGATACGTCTGACAGTGGCGCAAAGTTTTAAAAATGGCAACCTGCGAGCAGAAGAGATTACAAAAATACAGAAGGGGATGGGAAAATTATCAATGGCCGGGATGCGTGAGAATGTGTACAAGGCCAACTGCACCATCTGCCACCGGGTTGTCTCCACCAGTTACGGAGGAGCCATTGTAGTTTTATTCATATGTATGGCATGGATAGGACCTCACAATATCTGGGCATATTTATGTTATATCTTTAGATAAGTCGACTAATGAGGGGTAACCCAGGTGTAAGTGCAAGACCCATCGTTTTGGACAAAATGGGCGTTATACAATAATCAAATATTTTTTATAGGTCCACAGTAGTTGGAGCTCCTCAGTCTAAAGTCGTATAGTCCACCCCCTACTCACATGCACACCTGGCGTTCCTTATTTCCATTTGAAGTTGGCAACCCTAGTTACTATATCTTGAGTCGTTAAATCGCCATAACTGCTAAGGTCGGTACCAGCCACCTAATTCACACATGACGGCAAAATAACATTAAATTAACGTTCAAGGTTGCATGTATGAAAGCACTGACAGTGCAACGGCCCCTTGCGGTTAGTCCCATCTCTCGTTCTCTCTCTTCTTCACTGGTTAATGATATGCACGACAACGGACCAAGGAGGAGGACAGTGATAAAGCTAAGATGGCAGCTCTGTTTTCAAGAAGTAGGTTGCATGATGTCATGGTTGGTTTTCTGGCTCGCGAAGCTACCACTCGGTGTAATAGAAACAAGACGGAGGGAGTGAAGCCGTTTGTTACGATGAGGAGATATTCATCTTGATAGTCTCAATGATGGCTTTGACGTTGTCGTCAGTAAACAGGAAGAGTTAAATGGAACAAACTCGAATCACACCGACCTGTTAGGCGCACTTTTAGCTAAATATAGTTTGGTCTCTATGCCTTCTGGGAAGTTATTTCTGTATTATAATGAGGTATTTATTTTATTTTGAGAGTTCTAAGGGACATCCATCACTTCTGAAACCTACTATCTCACACCTGTTCTTGCAAAACTCACGGGAACAAAAGTATAACTACTTCCAGAAAATGTTCTGATAGATAGAAGGCACAAACACTCTTGGTTGACAAGATGATAGCACCTATGTATCCATTAAACTGGATACCTCGGACTTTGGGATATACTGGTGGTGATTTTCCTTATGAAACTGATAAAAAAAGCATATTGAAAACCCATTTGCCCAGAATGTTTTCTTCACTTTTCATCATCGCCTTTTGACTATCACATAAACCCAGCTTGTTTTGTCTCCGTCTTCTATTCGGGTTGTACAGGGCGCATGGATCTGAACTGACTTAGGGCAATCATATCGAATCTCTGGATTGTTGTCACTCGGGATGGTTTTCCTTTCTACCTTTGCTTTGCACTGCCTTCATCCAAATCCATATGCACAAATTGTTTTCGACGGCCAAACGTAGACTGAGCGTACCAAACAACCTTGATGTGTCTGTTCAAAACCCGAGTTTAAACAGAGGACTAAAACATCTATTTTTAGTGATGTATTTCAACTTGGACTGACCATGCATCTGTTTTGACATGAAAGGACTTCAGAGTTAAGACAGTGAATATAAATCAAACAAACAGCAACATGAACTGCCAGCATATATTTGTCCGAATGTGAGCATGAGAGTCCCTAACAGTTAGTCTTCAAATATAAGCGGCAGTAGGAAAAACAGGCCATGATATTATAAGAACTATAGCTACCATGCAGTGGAAACGCTGATACTAAATCCGCCCCCTGCACGGTGCCATGGTGGCGTCATGTCAAAAGCATCCCGTGACGGGTTCTACTACGGTAGTTATTTGCTTCCTACATATCACTTTTAGTGAGCAACGAATAATTTCTTCTAACCTAGTCCTTTTGTTAACAATAACGCTAAGGGTGCTTTCTGGAGCAGTGGTTTCCAAACCGGAACCGGAAGCGGACCCCTCCCCCGCGGTTCATTTGCGGTGAGAACGCAAACGGACCAAAACAAGATTACCTGATGCGTCTTGGGAGCAGGAATTGTTAGGTGAATATGTCACTGTGTGCATTATTCAAAGCGCGCCTTCTCCTGCTGAAGTGTCCCGAAGCAGCGCGTCTTCGTACGAAATGCATCAACACGTTATTTTCGAAACGAAGTCTAGATTCACGTTCAAAGTGAATGTGATACTCGTACTGGTATACCTGCCGGAGAATCGCCAAGCCTGCGGTGGCGAGCTAGCGAGTTTGCTCTATTCTCGATGCGTTGTTCCCGCGTTTTTCCCAGATGATGAAATTCCCGTGTGAAAATTCTGACCAATGAGGAAACCGTTTGCGCGCGCTTGGCATTTGTTCAACAATTTTGGTCCGTTTTCAAATATTACCGTGTGAAACAAACCTAAACCGGGTTCGAGTGCAACATTGTAACAAATTGGTCCCCGATTCGGAACAAAGCAGACGGACTATAGGTATGAAAGCTCCCTGAGCCTAAAACAAGGACCGACACAAATATCCCAATAAATACGTTTTTTTTATGGCAATTGCATTATAGGGACTTCTGGACTTTGCAAGTTGAGGTAAATACAATCTCTCGCTCTCTCTCTCTCTCTCTCTCTCTCTCTCTCTCTCTCTCTCACACACACACACACACACACAGTAACTCAGCCTTTATCTAACTGATGAAAACAGCTCTATTTGGCCACTGGCTCTAGAAAAAGCACCAGAAAATAGCAGTGAAAATCAGAGTATATAAAAGCCTTCCCACTGGGAGAGCCATCAGTTGGTTTACTGGTGACTTTGCTGGGTGTATGCCGACACGTGTATGTATGTATGTGTGTGTGTGTGTGTGTGTGTGATATGCATGTAAATGAATCAATGTGTTGCAAGTGATTAAACTGGCGCACACGTGGTACAGTATATCTGGGCACTTCAGCGTTCAATCACGTATGTGGTATGAATATGTGCATGCTTGAGTGACTGCATGTGAGTGTTTGTGTTCAGATTTGTGTGTGTGTGTGTGTGTGTGTGTGTTTGTTTATCTATGTGTGTGGCTTCTCTATGAGTGAAATAAATAAAGGAGGCGGAGGAATGCAGGTCCCTTAAGAGTTATCATGTTGTGAGCCCCATCTCTCGCCCACTCAATCTCTCTCCATTCCCGCTCTCCTTTACTCTTGTGCTCTCTCTCCCTCTTTCTCATGGTATGATTTGAGGCAGAACTCAATTCCTCAATTCCACACCCTGAGTGCCGTTGATAAGGGGCCGGCTCAGTGCAGTCGGGCCCCAGAGAGGGACACAGTGTACCCGCAGAATGGCATAAAATCGAATTCCTCAGAAGACAATGAGGTCCATTTGTAGAGTTAAGCCGGATGAAAGGCCCATATTTAGCTGGCCACTGTTTCAACCACCATTTCCCTGTTTCCCCATTGTCGGTGAGAGAAAAATAAAGATTATGTCAGAGAAAGAAAAAGTTATGAAAAACTGTTTTGCTTCCGCTAATTACCAGGAAACGCCAGCAGGCCTGTTGATGCTTTATGTGCCTTCTGTTCTTGTTTCTATGCATGCACGTTTTGTACGCTATGGTTAAGTGACACTTGCTCTTAAAATCTGGATTAGTGAAGTTTTTTTTTTATTCCCGCATCAACAGAATGTAACAAACATAATGACATATTCCATATTCTATACGGGTGGGTGTGATTTTTCTCTGTGTCACATCAGAATGGAACAGGAAATAAATAATGTAGAGTGAGGAAAATGCATCTCTTCTATTCAACAATGCAGGATCCCCCCCCCCCATCGGGTTTCACATTAGTTAGCAGCAACAATGTTATCTGCAAGCTATTCCAGTGCCTTTACCGCTAAGATAACAACTTAAGCACTTACTTTAACTCCACAATAGACAAACAACAGAAATAATTAAAAGGAACAGTTTCGCTAATTGATAACATGAGCAGCGTAAAGCAGAATAATATATGTTAATGAAATATTACACCCAAGCATTAGTCCATGTGTGCTCACTGAAGCAGACCACCATTAGTCCAGGTTACTCTTCATTAACTAAACGTCATATTGACTCCTTCAATGGTGCGCTAAATGGAACAGGCCCGAGTCAGTGATCCGTCTGCAAATGGATCCTTTGACGGGGAGGGACATGGTGCACAGATGACAAAATCTCAGCTAACGCAACTGGGGGGAAAAAGAAGAAGAAAAAAGAAAACTGCGAACATACTATTTAAAGGTCACCCCTTGCAAACATGCAAGCTAAGCAAAGTTAAAGACCTGTTTTCACAGACTGCTGCAGTCACCAGTGGACCATTGATGCGGCTTAACATATTGGCAGTATAGACGTGTTGATTGTCTTTCGTGGTAACCCAGCTGCTGACATGACAACGAGAGAGCAAGCGCAAAAGAAAAAAAACAGGGAAGATGCACGGAGAAAAAGACAGATAAACGGTAACAACCTCCTATCTCCTCATAAATGTGCAAAAGGTTACCTACAACGCGAGGCCTTGTTGAGGCCAGCACACCAAATGCCTGCTTCTCCACCTCCTTTCACTCCACTCCTCTTCTTCCTCATCCTCTTCCTCCCATAAGGAGTGTAGCAAAGACAGGCCAATAATGATGTGCTTTCACGGCCTGCGACCCGCTGTGATCCACACACAGGCTTCCCCACACACTGCTGCCTTTTCCCCATCTCGTGCACGCTTTCTGCCTCTCTGACAGCTGCCTGTGGAGCGATGGGAGGGGAGAATGAAAGAGAACGAGGGACGCGGATACACATGGTTGGAGAAAGAGGGAGACGTGCATAATGACCGGCAAACAGACACTGGAGAGGCATTCGACGCCCTCCCCATTTTGCTGGAATTCATAAAAACAAGCGTTCAGCCGATGAGAACTTTTATTTATTTCGTATCCCAGCAGCTCTCGCGTCCCTTCTTCCTACATATTTCTTACCGTATAGCATGCCTCTGCCCAGAGATGAACTGGAGGTGGACGTGGTGGGGGGGGGGGGTGAGGAGGAGCAAATGGAGGTCTGATGAGTACTGTCTTTTTGGCACGACCAACAGGAGGAAAGGGGGGCAATTTTATTGGCATTGATTGGAGCATTATACTGTGCATCCTAGCCGGATTATTACATTAACTGGTCTTGCTTAATCACATTAAGAATGTGAGGGAAGTGAATGGAGTATGTCATAGCCTCCCAGACACACACACATCAGGGCCTTTGCCTTTCCGCCCGCCAGTTGATGTGTTTGGCTGTCTGCCAGACAGCCGCAGCTACACAACAAGGAAGTTTGCTGACTTCCCTGACAAATGCTATTTTATTTTTTGAGAGGGTGCAGTAGTGGTTTTTTTGGGGGGGGGCGATGATTTATGTTGTGTTTCTGTCCAAAATGCCTTTGAAGTTCTTCCCTAAAGGATTGCCTTTGGGTCCGTTTCATCCCTTGCTTTCAATTTCTTGGAGATGACATGGCATTGTTCCCTCCACCCCCACCCACAAATACCAGAGGAAAGGGATCTGTCGAAAGTGCAATTTCAGGCATGCTGAAATTGTACCCACCTCTCTCCAACTTTTTCCCTCCAGTGAAGTTTCACAAGCTCTTTCAGTGCCACTATCATCTGAGACCTGACCCCTTTAAAGATAGTGATCCTGAGAGGAAGCGACAAACCGAGCTAAAGTGGGACCATTTTAGTTGGTATGCCTTCCACGCCTCACCACCCCATGACCTGTATTATGCAGGATACCCTCCCAGCATCGGAAGACAAATTGTGCCTCGTCAGTGTCTATAAAAACCAGTGTACCTTAGAGCCCGGCTCAGCTCGCTCTGGAGGTTAATTGACCCTGGGCTGCCGAGCTCTCTTCACCCCAGTTAACGGCCACCGGTCTGGGTATGGAAGTTCCCAAAGCTGGATTTTCTGTGGTGCCTTTTGAAATGAACCGCAACCTCCTAGTACTGGTCGGCAATCTCTTTCTCGTCTCTCTTCCTAATCGATCAGTATATCGGCATCTGTATCTACATCTAACTATTGGAAGACAGAAACAATGTAGTGTATACGTACAGTCTTTTTTCTCTTCTGACACACATGTTGCATCGGTTTTCGGTGTTGCTATGATGTGGTGACGTAAGAAAATATCGATACACTTAAGCATCGCGATGCTATCTTTCACAGTATTGTATCGGTTTCCAAAAACATTGACAAGTCACGGCAATCCTCCCAGCACTTAACAGCATACGCTATATTGCGTATTTGTGCCGGGGGACCTGATCCTTGGGGTGGACCAATTTCTGGCACAGCGTGTTTTTTTTTTTACACATGGCCATTGTAACACTAGTTAATGGTCACGGCAATTTGCATATAAAACTGATCATTGGTTTCGGTCGTTATGCCACTGCGTTGTTTATAAGGGTGGGGACACCTGCGGTCAGTTGAGACCGAAGAGGTCACTTAGACAAGTGATGAAACGGTTCTCTCAGTAAATGTTGTGTCCAGATGAATGGATTCAACTTTCTGTGATACAGTGTGAACAAGGGCTAGGTTGCATTAGATGTTCAAGCAAACGGTCTGTCTGTGTGTGGTAACGTGTTAAAACGTTCAAGAGAATGTTTGCAGAATTGACGAGACTTAGAGTTTAATATACATGATGTTTTATTGCATATTCTTGTGATCCACACACCTAATTTTCCAATCCCAAGCGAGTGTAAAAGCTTTTTTTTTTTGCAGTCTTGAATTATATGGTTTAACATTTCCATTCAGAATTTCTTCACCGGGATGGAAACACATTTTTGACATGCTTCAATTTGTTGCCCATTATGCCCATCGTGAAACAAGTCAGGCGCCTCACATATTATCAGCAGCCAGCCTTAATTGTATGTATCTGGCCATGGCCAAAACAGCAACCGACACATCAGTATGCACTCAGGCAGTGACGAGGGCAGCCAGGAGGTTCAGGAGCTCAGGGGCGACTTGTGAACAGATGGGGTCCTGGCGGCAGACCCCAGCTTCTGGTTGACCTCCTGGAGGTGTTGCACGGCTCATCGGTGTGTGAGTCATAGAGAGGTGTGTGACGAGAGGGAAAGACTGCCACAAAGTGAGAAGTGACAGAAATCAGAAATGCAGAGTGCAGACACACACACACACATACACACACACACATACACACATGTAACAACACATATGGGTTAAAGTGTTTATATCAGGGATATATATTGCAAGACTTTTGCAATATGATTTGTATCACGATATAAGCATAACAATTCAATATATCGTGATGTATCATGCTACGGGCGGCACGGTGGCGCAGTGGTTAGCGTGGTCACCTCACAGCAAGAACGTCCTGGGTTAGAGCCCCAGGGTAGTCAAACCTTGGAGGGTTGTCCCGGGTTGTCCTGTATGGAGTTTGCATGTTCTCCCCGTGTCTGCGTGGGTTTCCTCCGGGGGCTCTGGTTTCCTCCCACAGTCCAAAGACATGTAGGTCAGGTGAACTGGCCGTACTAAATGTCCCTAGGTATGAATGTGTGTGGGTGGGTGTGTGTGTGTATATCGGCCCTGTGTGATAGTCTGGCGGCCTGTCCAGGGTGTCTCCCTGCCTGCCGCCCAATGACTGCTGCAATAAGCTCCAGTGACCCTGAGAGCAGGATAGGCGGTTCAGAAAATGGATGGCTGGATGGCTATCATGCTACTACAAACACTGTGATGTAATTTACAATTTTTTTCCGCAATTAAGAAAACACCTAAATATAAATGAAATCAGACTAACCAGAGCCATAGCTAGTGTGGCACTGGCATTGTCTGCCGTTATTTTTGCTCTGTGCAGCCCTGTCACAACACTGCACCTGCCACCTAGTGGTCAGAGATGTAAACAACACAGAGAGTAGTGCCGCTGCGGCACACATTGTGTGTAATCTTAAGAATCGATGCATCGGGGAAACTAAACAGATGCTGGCCAGGAGGATGGCACAACACAGGAGAGCTAACATGCGTCAGGCCAGGACTCTGCAGTCTCCACCCATCTACAGGCCAGTGGCCACTCTTTCTGGGATGAGGATGTGCACATCCTTGATAGGGAGGAACGCTGGTTTGAATGGGGAATCAAAGAGGCCATCTATGTGAAGAGGGAACGACCATCCCTGAACCGAGGAGGGGGGGGGGGATCTAAGAGTACATCTGTCACCATCTTACAATGCTGCGATTGCAATTATTCCCCAGTCCTCTGTGAATAGTACACATGGCCACTGTAACTCTAGCTAATGGTCACAGCAATCTGCATATGAAACCGATCGTTGGTTTCGGTCGTTATGCCACTGTGTTGTTTATAAGGGTGGGGGTACCTGCAGTCAGGTGAGACTGAGGAGGTCACTTAAGATGAGTGATGAAACATACCTGTCAATAAATGCTGTGTCCAGATGAACCGGTTCACCTACCTGTGATTTTCTCACCTGGATTATTGAGCATGCACCAAGACTTACACTGTATCTTCTCAACTTTTCAAATATTTCCTCGTTTGGGAAAGGAAATATAATGTTAGAGATGAAACTGGGGCAGAAGAACAACAATTTCCTGTTGGCAAAAGTAAAACATTCAATTCACACCATGAATGACAAATTACAATTCAACACAGCTGTGTTTCGCGATTCGGCCACCTTTGCGGACAGGCTACTTACTTCCTTTGGAAGATAAGCAAAGCCAAAATGCATGCACCTCACCCCGCTACGCCCTTGAGGGCTTTTGGAAGGCAACACCATGGCCACAGTCTCAGAGCCCCAACAAACACACAACACACACACACAGCCACTGAAGGCCCTGTCCCATGGTTTCCTCTTCAGCAGTCTGAGAATTTCCAGAGCCTCATTCTCCACTGTGATAATTACCCCTGCCGGTCTCCGATGGTCCATTTGCATAATCATCAGTAGCCATTCACAGAGGACGCACAAAGGATTATAATGAGGCAACAGAGAAACAAGGAGCATTTCAGGAAGCCGCTGAAGGCCTGCGCTGAGAGGGCAGCCGTCGTCTCTTGATTTTCGCAGATGGGATGCCACCGGAAACTCAGAGAAACGTGTTGATCACACATCTGGGGGAAGCGAATCACATCAACACTGGGGTCAGTGGGGGCCCCGAGGTCTCCCAGAAACGCTGCCAGGAAGTCTTGAGACCCAGAACAAGGTATGGGATATAGTGGGCACCCTACCCCAAACGTAGATGTAGTCAGCAAGGGAGGGAGCACCCGCCAAAACCTCATACCCCCACCCCCCACATCAACCCGCATAGAGAAAAACAATGTTGAGTTTGCGAAGGAAGGCAGTGGAACGATGACCGTCCGTACGTCTTCAGAATAGGCAAAACTAGTTCAATACATTTTTATTAAAAGTCAAAAATAAACAAAACCAAAATACGAAGTTAAAGCCGGTCCAAAATTAAAAACAAATTTTCCAACATCACTTACACCGGACAATGAAGAGTTCGCCTCCTGAACACTTTTGGATACATTTTATGGATTTTGGGCTGCTGATCACAAAAACCACCTTAAAATGTTCTTATCACATACCGTTTTGTAGATATAAGCTATTTTTGTGATTTCCTTTCATATCTTAATATTGCCCACAAAGCAAGCTGTCTTGCTTTGTGTTGACTTTGTGTTGACTTAGCCATGCCTGGGCACGCTCAGTCAGGTCAGATGCCGGCAGACAGGCTATAAAAGCTGCTCACATTTACACATGCTGTTTGGACGCATGTTGATGCACATGTTCTTCAGGCAACAGCATAGTGAGAATACTTAACAATAGGATTCATTGTCTTCAGGAAGAGTAAACACAGCAGAAATGTCTCGTCAATGCTGCAACAGCTGCGACACATCCTGCTACATCGGTGGCGAGGATACGCTTACGGCTCAAAGCCGCACCATGACTGCACTTATTAGGAAAGCCTATGAGCTCTACGTCGCATGTAAGATTGGTGACGAAGAGAAACCCTGGGCTCCTCACATTTATTGTGCAACGTGTGCAGTTAGCCTGGCTCAGAGGTACTCTGAAGTCAACGCCATTTGTAGTCCCAATGACATGGCAAGAACAGAGGGATCACGTGACGGACTGTTACCTCTGTCTGACCAATGTACCTGGCTCCTCTACTCAAAATAAGAAATCTACTGAATACCCCAGTCTGCCCTCAGCCATGAGACCAGTGCCATGTGATGACAGTTTGCCAGTACCGGAGACACCAGAGACATGGAGCCTAGATGAGGCAGATGAAGATGCCGCAACACATGAGGCAGATGTATAAAACGACACTGATCCAGATGTTGAACGCTTTATGCATGGTTATCCTCATCTGATAAAACAACCAGAATTAAGTGACCTGCTCAGGGACTTGGATTTGTCAAAAGCTAAAGCAGAACTTCTTGGTTCAAGACTGCAAGGATGGGGTTTGCTGTCACCAGGTAGAAAAATGTCTATCTTCTGGAACCGTCAAGAACATTTGACAAACGTCTTTACGCAGGTTGACAACCTCTGTTTCTGCACTGACATTGATGGATTGTTCATGGCTTTAGGTTGTGTGCATGACGCACAACAATGGCATCTTTTTTTATACATTCGTCAAAGTTGAGCCTGACAGTTGTCCTGTTACACAATGGCAACGTCCACCCTTCAGTACCCACTGGCTATGAAGTGCACATGAAAGAAACCTACAATAACATGGACCTGTTGTTGAAACACACACAGTACAACAGTCACGACTGGAACATGTGTGGTGATCTGAAAGTATTGGCACTGCTACCAGGAATGCGGCTCAGATACACAAAGTACTGTTGTTCCCTTTGTGAATAGGATAACCATGCTAAAGAGTCACATTACATTAAAAGGAACTGGCCGCTCCGTCAGCATTTCCTTCCATGGCAGGAAAGTGTGGCGCATAAACCACTTGTCCACCCAGCAAAGATATTTCTGCCTCCTCTTCATATGAAACTTGGATTGATGAAAAAAATCAGTGAAAGCAATGAACAAAGAAGGTGACAGATTTCGCTATTTGAGACAGATGTTTCCGAGAATAACTGATTGAGATTGAGGGAGGCATTTCTGTTGGTCCACAAATCAGACAAGTCATCAATGACAGGGAGGTAGAAGATCTGCTAGCGGGGGCAGAGAAAATAGCACGGAAGGCATTTAAGGATGTTGTTGAGAAAGTTCTTGGCAACCACAGAGCACCAAACTACATAAAGCTGCTTGACAACATGCTTGCAGCATTCAAAACCATGAAGTGCATCATGTCACTGAAAATTCATTTTCTGCACTCACGCTTGGACTTCTTCCCTGCTGGTCTTGGTGCAGTCAGTGACGAACGTGGTGAAAGGTTTCACCAGAACGTTGCGACCATGGAAAAGAGGTATCGGGGCAACTGGAATCCATCAGTGCTGGCCGACTATAGTTGGGACACTGACACAAGAGGCCCCAGATGCTGAGTACAAACGAAAATCAGCTGCAAAACATTTTAAACCCAGTTGAACCAACACAGTGTGTCAGCATCACTATGCGATTAAACATGTTAAATTCAAAAGTTATTTTAATGTTTCTCAAAATTCCTGCGTGGCACAGCAAATCTGAAATTATTTTTTCTGTGTTCAGCTTGACATCGTCTATCATAATCTCTTAATTTTTCTTTTTCAGGAAGCAAAACCTTTGAAAAAATGTTGTTGTCCAGTGTTATCACTTTGTCGTGCATCTTGCACCGCTTCTTTCTGCTTAAAAAGAACGAATAAATGTCCATCCATCCATTAATCCGAACCGCTTATCCTGCTCTCAAGGTCGCGGGAATGCTGGAGCCTATCCCAGCAGTCACTGGGCGGCAGGCGAGGGAGACACCCTGGACAGGCTGCCAGGCCATCACACAGGGCCGACATACACACACGCACATTCATACCGAGGGACAAGTTAGTACGGCTGATTCACCTGACCTACATGTCTTTGGACTGTGGGAGGAAACCGGAGCCCTCGGAGGAAACCCACGCAGACATGGGGAGAACATGCAAACTCCACACAGAGGACGACCCGGGATGACCCCCAAGGTTGGACTACCCCGGGGCTCGAACCCAGGACCTTCTCGCTGTGAGGCGACCGCGCTAACCGCTGCGCCGCCCATGAATAAATATAAAACGTAGAAGTAGATTTCTCCCCTTTTTCTATTTTAAAGCAACTCCCACTGCTTCAGCTTCTTACAGCTAATCTCTTTTTTTCATACACGATGGCATCAGATACACTCATTTACATGCAACCAATCAGATCAAATCAACGATGTGAAACCCCACCCACACTTACCACTAACTCTAGCTTGTGTTTGTCACTCAGGGGTCAGCTCATGAATATTAATGACGTCTAGACCACCCCCTCACAGCGCTTCATGATGACAGTCGTAGGATCGTTTTCTGCCCGCCTCACACCCTTTGCATCGCCATACACATGCAGCATGTTGCAGGCTGTAATTAAACTAAGCCAAAGCCTAAAAGCCCTTCGAAGAGAGAACGTTCCAGATGACAATGCACTAAATTAATGGCTCTGACGTGTTCCCTGTTAATCAGACCAGAGCTCGTGATTAACCACAAACCTAAAATATTTTCAAGTCATACGGCAAGAATCAGGTAAAGCGCTTGGAACGTGTTGTAGTCTGGCAGAAAGGCCGAGGACGGTGGACCGAGGCACTCGCTGCTCACTGCAGTGGATAGCACGTCAGATAAGCCGACCCAAACATAAACGCTTCAGTGCACTGTTTATAATGTGTTGCTGCAGGAATTCGGGATATGAAAATAATGAAATTAAACTTCATGCTTTAGCCTTTTTTTTGCAAAGTAACATAATTGCCAGTTAATCGTTGGTGGCATTAGTGACAGCTTTATAAGGGCTGTGAAAATGTTCCTTTATTCATAAAATTATTGTCTGTAACCGTGTTCCCTATTATGTCCCCTTTCTCTCCTTTCCTTCTTTCCTACCATTCCTGCAAACCAGAACTTGAATTCATTGCTTCTGGTTGGAGTATGATGCCGCTTAGTCACTGCCACCTTATCAGAATCAGAATCAGAATCTGGATCAGTTTTATTGGCCAAGTGTGCTTATGCATACAAAGAATTTGACTTATCCTGCTGATGGTTCATTACTTTGACCCTACCAACCCCCCCCCCCCCCCAGTGAGCTGGGGACCCTTAAAATCACCCTAACTCAATTCAACACACACACACACACACACACACACACACACACACACACACACACACACACACACACACACACACACACACACAATTACGGCGCTCCTGAGTACTCCTGCAGCATCACTCGGCATTGCTCGGCATGGCTTCATGTGAGGAGAGTTGGAGGATGCTGAGCCAGAGACAGGGGGAGTGAAAAAAAATCCTCTTATCCTCACCACATTTCAAACTGCAACCATCACCGTCAGGAAGGAGCCGCAGGAGCTGTCAGACTGACCTGTTTTCATATCAGGCTCATTTTGCAACAACCCCCCCCCCCCGCTACATCCTGCCCATCATCCCACGTCAGGTGGAATCAGGTGACACTGCACATACAGCGCACGGCTGACGCGCGGGGTCTACACGCTTCTCACGAGCAGCCGAATCACTTCCGCTACTCGTGATGACCCTAAATGTCTGGGGTACGCAAGCAGAACTAATGTAGGTTTCCAGGTCTTAGTTTGAGTCACGTGGCGCTCACCGAGCAGCGCACTTCCGCCGCACCTGCCTCAATCTCCGCGCCAAATTGTCTCACCGGGAAGGCAGGATGGTAAATAAATAAAATAAAATAAAAAAAGCTAATCTCCTTTGACTCAGACGGAAACGTGCTAAAAAAAAAAGCAGCGATGTTCTCTCGCTCCCGAGTGGCTTAGGGGACAAGCCCGGATCTTCCGCGGCGCTTTTTTATTGGCAGTCAGGGATCATTTAACTTGAAAACGTACGCGTGTGCGTGCGCACATCAAAGGGAATGGCGTAAGCATTGATCAGCGGGCCTTACCGCCTCCCACACGAGGCTGTTGACAATAAACACATCCGGTTCTTTGAAGTGAACGCCGCTTCATGTGTATCGGATGTTAGTGGCGGGAACTGACAAAACAGGGCGGGAAAGCGGATGAGAAAGCCAGAAGTTGCTACAAAGTGTCAAAGTCGAGAGTGTGCGGCGGACTTCTTTCCCCAATGTCAACGAGGACCCCCCCCCCCACCGTGTTGGCTTTGTTGTTAACGTTAAAACAGACTAACAAGAGAGTGACGGGGAGGGGGGGGTCCTCCTCACATCAATAATTCATCCAAGAGGATCATGTCGTGCGCTCGCTGAGTCGGAGGCTTCAGAACATTCGCCTTACCCTGCCAAAGAACGCATGACATGACTTACCCATGAACGACAAAGGCGAGGCGGTGGTTTACCCCCGCAAGCTATGCAGCCTTTGACGCACCCCGTCACAGTAAGGGCCCGAGTCAGGTCGACTCGGGGGCAGTCATGTTGCATAAAAACGCCTGCCCTTCAACTGATGGGTGAGACCTGGTTTATGTAAACAAGAGACGGGGGGGGGGGGGACTGATGTGTGCAGCCACCGAGCTGTGAGTCAACAATGTCTTCCTGTTGTGCAGCTCAGCCAGCTAGCCGACTTGAGGAGCGCTCGCCCAACAGCTAACCTGTGGGGATATGTGCATGAGTACCCGTCCTTCAGCTGCCTCTCTTCAAAGTACATCCTGCATGCCTGCCAGTCTCCGCTGTGCCTCCCCCGTCCCACCCCTCCCTCCCTCTCTCTCTCGGTCTCCTTTCACTGCAGATCGCTCACATCGCAGGCCTCCCCAAACGAAGGGACTTGTCATCTGTAACGCCACCTTTGTGTTGTCTCCTCCCCCCTCCGCCCACTGAACCCCACTCCCGCCATACTCCTATCCCCACCTACTTGCTCTTCCTCTCTGTAACTTTCGCTTTTTCCATCTCCTCTTCCCCAGGAGTCTGACCATGGTGCCAGCAACTCACCCCCACCCCCATCACCACTTCCACCCACCCATTCACTTTGGATCCTGCAGAACTGATGGAAAGATAGAAGGCCCAAACAAAATAACAGAGAGAGACAGACAGACAGACAGACAGAGAGAGAGGAAAAAAAGGGGGGGGGGACACAGAGAGCAAAGAGTGAGCAGCGAGGGCTGCAGGGACATGAAACATCCTCGGGCTATATTCTTCAGCCTCAGCTGTCTCACGCTGGAAAAGACAAAAACTTAGCTTTTATGCTCTAAACTTTGCTGCGTTTTAGACGGGGCTTAGCAGCGAGCGGGGCGCCGCACGCATGATAAGGAATACAAATCTTAGCTCCCCTTTGACAGTGAAAACACGGGGATTACAGCAGGGCATTAGGTTATTCCCGGTGAGGTGCGTTTCTTCTGACAAGGGCAACGGGAGCAACCGCAAACGGGCTGCCGGGGAGGCCGAGCCGAATGAACTTCTGGCCAAATCGAGCTGCTGACGCAGCCTCCGCTTTTCATTACAGTACAATCACCCCCCGCCATTACGTCTACACCCCCTTTTTATTCTGCAGCGTTTAACAACAAGGACAGGGCAGAGCCCGTTTTTTTCCCCTTTCTTTTTTTAATGGCCGATGTTAAATTAGCTGAGCAACTGACCGCATTTATGAGTTTTTGAAGAAAGCGTTTTATAATCTTACCATCTCTTGCGTATTGATTACAAGTTCAAACACTTCTGGCATTTTATTTTCTCCTTTGACCACACTTGCAGATTGTCTGTGAATGTCCTCATTCATCCAGGTCATGGTTATCCAAAGGAATTGAATCAAGTGCAACTGCACTTGGTATATATTTGCCCATAAATACCAAGTGCAGTTGCACTTGATTCAATTCCTTTGGCCACACTTGCAGATTGTGCTCGAGGCCATCAAGTGTGTGCGCATGCATGTGTGTGACTGTGAGTGTTTGTGTGTTTGTGTGTGAACACATGTAGGAGGTTCAGAGCGGTGCGTAGGCCCGACCGCAGCCGAACACCCTAGAAGAAGAAGGTTCTCTGAGAACCGACGCGCTACCTCCCCCCCCCTCCCTCGCTCCCGCTCCCTGTCACTCTTCTCACTCTCCCGCTTCCACTTTCATCACTGCGAAATAAATTGGCCCCGGCGCACAACAGCTGAGCAGTCTCTTAACGTGAAGTAGGTCGTTACAGACGGCATTTGCCCATTTTTTATCATCGGGGGGTGGGGGGTGGGGGAGACGCCTGTTCGCGCCGGCATGCGTGGTGCTCATGTTAAACACGCGTGGTATTTCTGCTCAACACGCGTGACGTCCGTGTCCGATGGGGGACGCATGCATAAAAGGCCTTTTTTTTTGTTGGTGCCACTAGAATTTATTTGTTTTGTGTGTCGGTGCACATTATGTAATATATTAACCTACGCTAAACCCCGACAAGCAGACCAGAGGCAGGATCCATCACTGCACGCTGGGTGTGACCCCTTTTACGAGCGTGAGGTACCTATTAATTTAGCATAAATATCTGGGTAAAGCCGACACTTCCTCTCTCGCATTTATGAAGGGCAACAAGTTTAATTTATACAGAAGACCTAGTATGATGTCAGGGGAATAAGAATAATAGGACAAGGATGCATCCTCTTTTTCTTTTTTTCCTTCCTAGGTGCTGGGAAACTAATATCAAGGGAGTAAAGAGTATAATGAGAGTTCCTGAGCCCAATTGCCGGCTTCCGGGTTTGTCATTTCTTAGGATACTTTAGCCGAAACGCAGGCCTGCCCGCAGTGTCTCGGGCTGATACCAACGCTGTGAGCCCAGAACCGGGTCGTATAATTGAAAGCACACCCCCCCACCCCACCACATAAACACTGCAACCCCCCAACCCCCTCTTGTGGACGAAGTGGTTTCCTCTGCAGTGTGTGTGGTTGATTATAAATGAAAGCGGGGTCAGGAGAGAACATGTGCGTCGACTCCAGGAGCGGGTCTCTGAAGAGGACTGATAAATGAAAACCTGCGTTTCGCCAAGACGCCTGAAAGAAAAGCGCCGGATATTCTGTTGCCCACCGAACTACTCATTACAGAAGCACAGCTGACTGAATCAAGTCTGTTACGCAAGCACGTTTAATTACTACACTATTGTGCGTGTGTGTGTTTTTTAAGGATTACCTTAAGTGACAATATTTTGAAACTGACATCCATTATGCTACCACCCGATACTGACTCAGCCCACCAGCAGACTGCTTAAAGGATAATTCAAGTTTTTTCCAACCTGGGTCTTATTTATTTATTTTTTGACCCCCCCCCCCACACACACACACACACACTTTTTTCTCCTCAATACTACTTGGCCAACTACCCCACTCTTCCGAGCCGTCCTGGTTGCTGCTCCACCCCCTCTGTTGATCCAGGGAGGGCTGCAGACTACCACATGCCTCCTCCAGTACATGTGGAGTCGCCAGCCACTTCTTTTCACCTGACAGTGAGGAGTTTCGCCAGGGGGATGTAGCACATGGGAGGATCACGCTATCCCCCCCCCCCGAACAGGTACCCCAACTGACTAGAGGAGGTGCTAGTGCAGCGACCAGGACACATACCCACATCCGGCTCCCCACCCGCAGACACGGCCAATTGTGTCTGTAGGGATGCCTGAACAAACTGGAGGTAACACAGGGATTTGAACCGTCGATCCCCGTGTTGGTATAGGCAACGGAATAGACCGCTACACTACCCGGATGCCCTGGGTCTTATTTTTGTAGTATTGCCATAGCACATATCCATCATATAATTTTACTCACTGGCTTCATTTTGGAGAGTTTGGGTAGGGGACCACTCCTAGACAGTCTTGTATATTGACAATCGATACGCACAATGGCAAAAACTAAGCATATATAAGGGCCAGGTGTGCAAAAGGAACAAAAAAATCGGGTTATCTCTTGAAGATGTTAGAACCAAATACTGGCCCTAAGGGACTTTATTGTCAAACTAGACATCCTTCAAAGTGCCCAACAGAGCTGCTGTGCATGCCATCTTGTATATAGCTGCAGTCTAGGGACTGACACTACACCCCACAATTAGCTCTGCGTGTCATGCGGACTGTTTGACCAACTCATAGACAGTGGTATATTTCAGCTGTATGCAGCGCCACTCCGGAGATCATTACTCATGCGGAGGACCTGCTTGCAGAACAAGATGGAAACGTGCAAGGATTCCCACCGAGCGGGAGAGAGAGAGAGGGAGAGAGAGGGGGGGGGGGAGAAACCCGGGCCTCACTCCACATTACATACAGCACCGCATTCAGGGAGAGCCCGCCAATGCAGCAGCCAAGGACAATGAACACATGTCCCGCTTTCACGGACAAATGAAATAGTCCTTTCATGCAACAAATTCAGGCCCGAGTAACTATTCAGGTGCTATGACTGCTCCGGCCTTCATCCTGAGCATGACACGTGGTATTGATCACTCGTAAAGTTCAAGGCGACCGAATGAAACTTTATTCAAGGCAAGCGCTCGCGTCTTGCTGGCAGTACACGGAACAAGTTTACAGATCTCCGCCGCCCCGGTGGAGAACAGATCATTTCCTTTATGCCACTGGTAAAAGACCCATTTATAACTGTGAAAGTCAGTCAATAAATTCTACTGCTCTCCGCGGCCTTTTCTCTCTCAGCTGAGCACATCGCAAAATGTCACCGTGAAACGCGTGCGGAATATTCCCCCCGACCCGATAATAAACATGGCAACAAGTGAAATATAACGCACACTGTGAACGCCTCGTGCTTTCTCACACACACACACACACATCAGCATGCACGCATGCACACCAACAAACATTATTTTATTGCTGTAGATTTGATGCACAGTGCAACTACCTACACTTCCTGCCGTGCGACTCTCAAACACACACACAGCAGAAAACAATGTTTTATTGCTTTACTTTTGAAGCACTTTTTTTTTGGTGGTAGGGTAGCATCCTATTTTTGTCTCTGAAAAACCCCTGGCTTCACCTGGACTCTGCCCAGTCTTACTGAAGTTTTTTTCAAATTTTTTTTTTTATGATGCACTCACTGCACCCTTGACTGGGTTCATGAGGTGCGCAGTCGCCAGGGTCGAGTCTTGAAGGTCCGGGGTACGGACAGTAAAACTGCACAGTCAGCTCTAAGGACAGTGGCTTCGTGGAGCCATTCAACCCTGACGCCTTTGAAAGTACACCCAGCATCCAGGGGGCTTCGCTCTTTTCTAAGCAAGGGGGCAAAGGAGAGGAGGAGGGAGTATGATTACCTGGGAGCCCAACTTTATCGTTACACAAGAAACTTGTTCGAGTGATGTGTGTGTCAGCAGGACCGGATTCGGGTTTTTGGAGGCATGTGAGCGAGAACTTTATAAGTGGGCACTAGTAGTGCCGGATGATACGGGCAGCATTATGGTGATAATCGCTGGGGATTTTACATGATATAGATATAGATCTGCTTACACGTGCAAAAATACCACCTTTAAGAACGCAACTGAAGTTCAGATGTATAAGAACACCAAGTAGACCAAACCGAAACTAGTTTCAGACCACATTTTGTAAGAAACCTTAAGCGTCAGATTCTTATTACCATTCATTCAGACATGAGAAGTGTGTATCATGATATGACAATATCCAGATTTCCCACAATACCACTGAAAGGCAGTAAAAGATAATACTGAAGCGGTGTCCAGGTAGCGTAGCGGTCTATTCCGTTGCCTACCAACACGGGTATCTCCGGTTCGAATCCCCGTGCTACCTCCGGCTTGGTCAGGCGTCCCTACATAGTCCATGGGCCAGACGATATTTCGGTACACTCAAGGTGGCAAAACTTACTTATAATTTTTGAAAGGATCCATGTCTGTAGATGATATTTTGGTATGATAACCATTCCTGAGTGGCAGCTGTATCACAGTTATCAGCTCATGAAGTTAACCACCCGCTAAACTAAATTGCATTTTAGACGCTGGTGCATATCCTGGTTTAGCCTCATGGTCAGGACATTTTTCAATGTTCTATAATATTGTCTTTGGTATCATTTTAAAGGGGACCTTCTTAGCTTTCATTCAAGCCCTGTTGTGGATATTTCTCACAAATATAGAGGTCACTTGAGCTCTTCAACCCGTCAATAACACACATCTTTCTGCAATTTTCGCCTAAACTATATACTTTCTTTTAGCCCTGTGGCATCTAGGAATATCAGGGACACAAAACACAAAAACTGGAATACTCACAGGACTGTAAAGATTCAGGAAATGTATAATATACCCATACTATTTCATTGTGTGAGGTGATTGTGAGCCTTAAATAAGAACTAGACCAAAGCCAGTTAGGTCACAAACTGGTCTCTATACATTTGTTTAAATACACAATCAAAATACATGATAAAAAGGAATACCATAGTGAGGTAATGAACTATTTTAATATTTTAAACAACATTGACATTTACATATACTTAGTCAATGATACATGTAATCCCATATCATTAGTGGGTATATGTAATGGTAATGGGTAGGGTAATGGGTATATGTGAATATGGTTACATTATTGTTATCAAGCTCTGGGTAACCAAGTCCAGAATCAACATCCTGTGCATCAATAGACTACTACCACAGTAATACCATCAGAATCATCACACTGTCATTCATCAAACTGCTCGTTTCTCTCATCATCTGACTCCCCAAGTTCAAAGTCCAGTTCTGGACCATCCTGCTGTTTTTGGTTACTGCAGGTCTGTAACCTGCACATGTCTGTGCATGGAAGTCCATTTGACAGGCACATGCAGCTTGGCATTTTGCATGAATGCACACACTTGCATGTTAGCATTTCCAAGACCACATCTGGTGCAGGTGGGGAGCGCATCCAGTAAATGGCCAGCTTGCCTTCATCGTCTGTCCATCCATACTCAGTAGGGCTTGGCACCACAGGGTTAGCCTGCAGACAGCACTTCCATATTGCTGCCTGATAGTTGGCTCGTTGAACATGCATAAAGAGACAGTCTGTACATGGTGGCAGCTGGCTGGACTCAACCTCTCCCCTTTTGGTGCAGAAGAGCTGGTAACGCAGTTTGTTCACCTCAGCAGTGCTGCTATTAGCAACATACATCCGACAGGTGAACTGCTCAATTTTCTGGAACAGCTCATCACTCACATTCCATGTCTGTCCCAGTTGACTAAAAGTCTCTTGGCAGGAAGTGTGCTTTCTCACTATCTTCAGGGCATTCAGCTTCCCTCGACCAGCGAATGCACTGACAGTGTCGCAGCCTGTGAAGGCATGTAAGCCAATTAGGCTGTCATAGATGCTGTCTCCAAGTGAACTTGCCAGTTTGGTGATGTCGACAAACCGTGTGCGGTTCTGAGTCCCACACTTCTTGGTAGATGGGACAGGTGATGTCCTTCTGGAAGCCAAGACAAAGCACCATGACATCAGTGTCCTCAGCTGTGATGATAACTGACTTTGAGCCCGCATTTGCTGCATGCAATGCATGCAGGGGCAGACGGGTGTCAGCTTCTTCATGTGTGGAGTGCAGTTCTGCTGCTTCCTCACACCCATCTTCTGTCAACTTGTAGCAGGTTTCCTCACAGGTCATGTACAACACCTTGCCATGCAGCATAGCTCTGTATCGTGGGAGTTTCCACTCTTCCACCAGAAACTTGATGAGACTGGTCTTGTTGGAGGAACTGCACAGAAATTTTCTCCACTGCTGGACGTGGTGTCCCCCTGCAAGATTCTTGTACTGGAGAGTGATGTCTCCACCCCGGTTCAGTCGTTCAGCATCTTTGATCGAAGTCTGGTGATAGACATCAAAAACAACATCAATCCTCCCACTCTGTGCTCCCTCATGGAGGACCTGGGTCAAGGCTGACTCTGCCACCTGTGCAAAGGTTTTGTTGTTGCCATTCATTTTTTGGACCAGGCTCATCCCATCAATGATGGAAGTAGATGGGATTGGGATGTCTTCTGCAGGAGATACATTCTTTTCAAGCTCTCTGGCAAGTGCAGCCTTGTTTGTTTTTCGTAAGGACCCATCAGCATTTGCCAGTGCCCATGGTAGTGGGCCCAATGGGTAGGCAAGGACATCCTTCAGATTCACCTTCCTGCTTTCAGCCACCAGGATCATGTGACTGAAAAGGTTTCTATCTGCCTTCAGAACCACATCCTGTGCTTTCTTTCCATGAGCTTGTTTTGTGCTGACATTGGAGAATGTTTTCAGACTTTGCTTGGTCATCTTGTCGTGGAATTTCACAGGTGGTGGGTCTGCATCTAACCTTGTTTGCTGGAATGCTTGGTAGGCCTCTTCTCCTTTCTCAAGAGCTCTCAAGAGATCTATGGTCACATCAGGTGGAGCCATGTTGCCAGTGGAGAGGCTAACCAAATCAATCTCATCAGGGGACATAGGGTTGAGCCAGTTATTCTCCATAAGGTCCATGAGAGACTGGACATCTGCTTCATCTCTCTTGATCCTTGGACTCTGTAGATCTGGATGAGACCATTTGCACCTGCCTTGACCTGTCAGGTCTCTCAGCTGTCTGAGGTACATGCTTCTATACTCAGCTGTGAGATAATATTTGGTCACAGCTCCTGGCTTCAAGCTGAATCCCTTTGTCCCTCCAGCTGTTTGGGTGTCTTTGTTCACCGTTTCTTCTATAGCTTGGTCAACAGGGATTCGGCCAAAGGGATTGGTGGAGCCCAGTTGGACTGAGAAGCCTCCTTCCATGAATTCTGTGTACACATCTGGGTGTGTGATGGGCAGCTCAGACATCTGGGCGTAGTAGTAGGGGTGGTAGCGTGCATAATTCATCCTGTCATAAGCAAAGCACCATGGGATCATTGCTCGAATGCTAGCCAAGTGTAGCATCCAGTCTCCCTCTCTGGATGCTCGGATGAGTCCCAACAAGATTTCAACCATGTCCAAATAGGACATCCAGAAGTTTGAGAGGCTGCCGTTTCCACCTCTAAGGAACTCACGGTAGACTTCAAATAGAGCCATGATGCGTGTACAAGAGCTGTTCTCGAGGACCTCCTTCAAAGCATGTTGTGAGACTTCTTTCCCAAGGCTGTCAATGGTCTTCAGTGTCTCATTCAGGTGAACCATGTCATTCCTGTGAGTTTCTTCCAACCAGGACAGGAAACCATTCAAGGTCAGTCGCATGAGAGCCTCATATAGGAGCTTGTGTAGTCGCACTGCCCTGTTGTACTTGCGGCCATCCATAACACCAGCAATTGAGCCTTCTGCAATCATGCCAGACTCAATGCAGAGGTCTTTGAGTCCAGCATCTTGGAAACGCTTTCCTATTATTGCCAGCAGTGTGCAGATGGTGTGGAATACCCCAAGCCTAACGATGATATCATGGAACTTGTCATGGTGTTTCCATGTGATCTCAACAGCCTTCGCATACAGGGCTTGGTCAAAGACACAGACAATCTTCCTCAGGCCTAAGCACTGCATGATGCTCAGTGACTGGTTAAGCACCTCGTTGACAGTAGACATTTGTGTCGCTGGAGCATTGATGGTAGGCAGATAGCCTATATTGTCGGGGATGACCGTCATCTCTCCTCGAGTCAGGATGTTGAAGCCTGTCCAGCTGCTGACTGACTGTTCTTCTTGTTGTGACATGCGTGCTAGGACCCAAAAAAGGTTTTTCTCTCTGGCAAGCTTAGTATTGGCTGCAGTATCGGCATCTGACTTTTTGCTTTGTGGTGGCCCTACCCGTTGTCCAGCATTGTAAGTTGGTAACATTGGTGGGGGTCCATCAATGCTTCTCTTCTTTGTTTTGGGAACAGTGGGCATGGGTTGGACAGGAAGTGGGTTGACTGGCTTTGCTTGCACAGCAATCCCATTGACTCTGTGAGATGTTCCCTCACCACTGACAGTTTCTTCAAGACGGTCGATATTGTCCCAGGCTAAAGTTGTGAATATGCCAGGATGAATGTTAGCTGGAAGGGCAATGCCACTCCCTGATGATGAGAGTTTCTGGAGACACAGGGCAGTGTTGATCTCTTCCATCTGTGAATAGGACACACTGTGACCAAGTCGGTTGAGGATGTTTATCAACTCTACATTTCCTGTCAACGATTTGACACTGAATGGCAGAACAATGTGCTTGGAAGGCTTGGTATTTCCACATGTCACTGCATATACTATGTCATGGCCAAATGACTGCAGAAGGCACTGCACTCTCTGGGATGCATATGATCGGGATCATTTGAGCCTGTGAGTAGAGAGTACAGGAAGATAATGAGCGACTCTGGAATGGTAGGACATTCTGCTTCTGGTTTGACTTCAGGCGGCCAGGTTTGAGGAACATCTTGACTTTTAATGTCTGCTCTCAATTTGATGGCTGCTTTGGCTATAACATCTTGTGCACTGACACTTTTCAGGGTCTGCAGCTCCCTTTTGAGAGACTGATTTTCTTTGGCAAGTTCCCTCATGGACAAGTTATCGGGATAGAGGAGGAATTTTCCTTTCTCATCAGGGAATATCTGCAAGGCTCCAGCAAACTCACTCTCCAGGTTTCGCCTTATGTGCTTCTTGGTTGATTCCTTGACTTGGGCAATGCCTTGGGAGTTCATTGAAGCTACCAGTCTAGAAGAGCGATCAGTCATTGTCATCACTTGAGGATTGCCAAAAAGCTCCATCCTGATGAAGAGGAACAGCTCATTGTATGCCTTATTCACAGCAGCTTCATACTGGGCTGCAGCATCATCATCTTCATTGCTGGCAACCTCTCCTTTGGAAACCTCTTCTTTGGTGTAAAGTCTATAGCATGACCTGTGGTAGTGCCCTTCAGCTGCTACAAGGTCTCTACTCACAATGGCAAGGATTCTGCTGTCCCTTTTCTTTGTGGCTGCACTCCTGATCTTTGCATCAGCTCGCAGTTCTCGACACTGCACCAGTACTTCTCTCGTATTCTGTCTCTTGGAATATTTGCTGTTTTTCTGACAAAATATGCACTCTGCATCATAAGTCCTAGATGTACTTGGAGCATGTCGAGCCACTCTCTTAGATTGTTTCTCTTCAGCAGAGACACAACTTTTCTTTTCTTTTGCAAGGAGGCCATCAAGAATTTGCTTCATAGTGAAGATACTGCGACACTTTCTGTGGTAGTAGATTGCTGGAATCTGTCCCTCAGGAATGTCTTTTGCCAGTTTCAAAACTGGTGCATGATTTCGTATCTGAGCTGCCCTGAGCAGAGTTCTCCATGAGTCGACACTTTGTAGTGAAACCAGCTTATCTGTATCATCAGAAGAGTGGATAATGCACTCCACCCGTGGGCGCTTTGGTATTGGGTAAAAACTTGCTTGTTCACCAGTGGCCATATTCAGTCAGTTTTCACCTGCCACATACAAACAAATACATGTAACTTAGGTGTATGAACACTACTAAAACAAAGTTTACTTTGCTTCACCAGCGTCATATTACCATTATTTATCTTACATAGCCACAAATAGATACATTACCTAGTTGCTATGCAACAGCTGTATTTTGTCCACATGAGGCCACTAAAATCAACACAAGATGAAAGTTCCTCGTAGCCACTTTAACTAATCATATTAACATATACATTAAAAGAACATGCTAACATTATGGGAAATTAGCTTACAATCTTCTCCAGAGTGAGACAAGAAGATAGATACCAGTTTCCTCTATATGTGTTTAGTAGAAAGCTATCTGGCTGCACGTTAGCCTAGCTTAGCACAATGAATGGAAGTACACAGTACTGGTTATCCTTGGTTGTTGGCCAACTAAGAACTGTCCCAGAGTTTAAGCTAGGCTAATCAGTACCAGGGGTGTTGAAATGCTATATTTGTAAAAATCTGGGCAAATACACAATCGTGAGAGGCACAGAAACAGGTTTCCTGAAAGAAAAATGAAATAGCTGCTCATTTGGAAAGGTTATCATGTATTATTTTACTTCTGTTAGTGTACCAAATAAAATGGCACCAGTGAAGTTGTGTCACCTTGGGTGATATCGATATCTGGTCTGACCCATGGACTAACTGGCTTTGGTCTAGTTAGTTTCTTAGTAATAATGCCCTTCTCATTTAAGGCTCACAATCACCTCACACAATGAAATAGTATGGGTATATTATACATTTCCTGAATCTTTACAGTCCTGTGAGTATTCCAGTTTTTGTGTTTTGTGTCCCTGATATTCCTAGATACCACAGGGCTAAAAGAAAGTATATAGTTTAGGCGAACATTGCAGAAAGATGTGTTATATTGACGGGTTGAAGAGCTCAAGTGACCTTTATATTTGTGAGAAATATCCACAACAGGGCTTGAATGAAAGCTAAGAAGGTCCCCTTTAAAATGATACCAAAGACAATATTATAGAACATTGAAAAATGTCCTGACCATGAGGCTAAACCAGGATATGCACCAGCGTCTAAAATGCAATTTACTTTAGGGGTTGGTTAACTTCATGAGCTGATAACTGTGATACAGCTGCCACTCAGGAATGGTTATCATACCAAAATATCATCTACAGACATGGATTCTTTCAAAAATTATAAGTAAGTTTTGCCACCTTGAGTGTACCGAAATAGGAAATTTTGGGCTCTGGCCCATGGACTAACAGGCACCGTGTCTGCAGGTGGGGAGCCAGATGTGGGTGTGTGTCCTCGTCACTGCACTAGTGCCTCCTCTGGTTGGTCGGGGCACCTCTTAAGGGGGGAGGGGGAACTGGGGGGAGTAGCTACGTCCCCCTGGCGAAACTCCTCACTGTCAGGTGAAGAGAAGTGGCTGGTGATACCACATGTATCAGAGGAGGCATGTGGTAGTCTGCAGCCCTTCCTGGATCGGCAGAGGGGGGTGGAGCAGCGACCGGGACGGCTCGGAAGAGTGGGGTAATTGGCCAGATACAATTGGAGAGAAAAATTGGGGGAAAAAAAAGAAGATAATATTGAATATTGAATTGCTGCCCAGTGAGCGCTATCATCATCTAGATATTTCAAGAGCCTTTTTATTTTTTTATTTTTTTTGCAGCATCACAGATTTACAGCACAGTTTTCATTGGGATTTCTGGCCTTGCGTGGTTTCTGGACAACCCTCACTTTATTTATGTTGCACCTCTATAAAAAAAAGTAACGGGACACGCACGGACGCACAATTTAAAGATGTTGATGCGACTATTTACTGTACTTGGCAGCAAAAACGGGAACAAAACAAGTACAGATGAGGCCATCTGTGCGTCTGAACAATGTGAGCTGTTATAAATCTATTGCGATACAGTCTAAACGTTCTCCAGCTCCCACAGACATCTGCACAGACACGACATTATAGCAGACATAATTACTGTAACATTACCGACGCAGTCACACTGACGAATTCCCACATAAACCTCACACTGTCCTGGGGTGCACTTGTTCCCGGGTGGGTTGAACCGGGCCGTAGCCAGACAGGGTTTTCCGCGGCCATTTTAACGTTGTAGACTGGGGCAGGCGAGCGGCACAACGTCCAAAAAGGGCGTTGCAGAAACGTGATCGAGTCAAGCGCTGAACTCGGCTCGCTGGCAAATTGCTCCGCCTGCTCTAAGCTGTAGCCTAATAAATGAGACCCCCCCCACGCCACCCCCTGCCTTGCCAGTGGGGCACCCTTGATCATTCAGGGCCGCAGGCACCAGCCCAAGGAAGCCCGGGCATTAAATGGCTTGGGGCTGGGTTGGTAATTGGAGTCTGTTACTGCAAGGTAATGCTCATCAGTTAACTCTTAAAACCTTCCCATGAACCACACAGACAGACGGGCAGCTTTTTTTCCCCCTCTGCACCTCTTTTTGTCCAGATCACACCATTTATTTCTTCATGCCAAATAGAGAAGAGAACTGCAAACTAGTGCACGGAGTCAGTCTGACCCCCCCCCCCCCCGTGTACCTTAGAGTACTGCACACTTCCATTAATTCAGCTACTCAAACCCTTCGCCAGGGCAATACATACTATTGCCCCCCTTTTTTCTCCCCAGTTGTACTTGGCCAATTACCCCACTCTTCCGAGCCGCCCCCGTCGCTGCTCCACCCCCTCTGCCGATCCGGGGAGGGCTGCAGACTACCACATGCCTCCTCAGATACATGTGGAGTCGCCAGCCGCTTCTTTTCCTCCGACAGTGAGGAGTTTCACCAGGGGATGTAACGCTATTCCCCCCAGTCCCCCCCCCCCCTACCGAACAGGGGCCCTGACCGACCAAGAGGAGGCGCTAGTGCAGCGACCAGGACACATACCCACATCCGGCTTCCCACCTGCAGACACGGCCAACCGTGTCTGTAGGGATGCCCGACCAAGCCGGAGGCAACCCACTGCTGTTTTTGAGAAGGAACTGGATTTATGGGGCTTCTCTCTAGCCAGAATACAAGGCTGCCCATTTTTGTAGCTTCTCCCCTGGTGAAAGCTTTCCCCCGTGCATGATGTTTGGGATTTCATCACGCCACCACATCTTTTACCTTGTGAAATAGTGCAGTGGAAGTCAGTGTGGGTGTATCAATACATTGTTTTTATGGAAAGGGATAAATCTGCGCTGCCACATACAAACACAGCATTGCGACCAAGAGTAGAACACATTTTACTTGCCGGGGAACGCTGAAAATATAGACCCTAATAGCCGTGTATGGTCATGTATAACTTGAGACACTTGTTTAGATCTTTAAATGATCTTAAATGCATCAGACACATGCTGCTGTCCTGTAATCAACAACGGCCTACTGATAATGACCTTAAGCACCGCAAGCCCCTCAACAACTGACACAACTGACTACATTATGCCTTTTCTGAATTACTATCAGAGTCCTGCAAATACCTTGTGTTACGACTCTCTCTCTCTCGCTCACACACACACACACACACACACACACACACACACACACACACACACACACACACACACACACACACACACACACACACACACACACACACACACACACACACCGTGTTACCCTATACTTGTGGGGACCCCTCATTGACTACATTCATTCTCTGGTCCTTAACTATAACCTTACCATCATAACCACATGCCTGATCTGAACCCTTACTCTAACCTTAACCTAATCCTAACCTTAACCCTAAACCCAAGTCCTAACCCTAAACTAGACCCCTTTCCTCATGGGGACCCATAAAATCTCCCCACAAGGTAGGTGGTTTCAGGTTTTTATATCCTAGTGAGGACTTCTGATCCCCATTGGGATAGAAAAACCTGGTACACAACCACACACACACACACACACACACACACACACACACACACACACACACACACACACACACACACACACACACACACACACACACACACACACACACACACACACACACGTGTCCTTTATTTGTGAGGACCTTCGCTGACTTCATTCATTCCCTTACCCTAACCTTAACCTAATCCTACTTTTAACCCTTAACCCAAGCCCTCATCCTAAAATAGACCCCCTTCCTCATGGGGACCCATAAAATGTCCCCACAAGGTAGGTGGTTTCAGGTTTTTTTATCGTAGTGAGGACATCTGGTCCCCATTAGGATAGAAAAACCTGCCACACACACACACACACACACACACACACACACACACACACACACACACACACACACACACCTGTGTCCTTTATTTGTGAGGACCCTCACTGACTTCATTCATTCCCTTACCCTAACCTAAACCTAACCCTAAATTAAACCCCTGATGACCAACATGTTCCCACTAAGCACAAAGGTCTCCAATTTATCTACTGGTCCCCACAAATATAGGGATCCAAAGTACACACACACACACACACAGGCCAACTAAAGTTATAACCCCCCCCCCCAAAAAAGTGTAAAGGGCATATTACATGTTTAGGCTTTGTGTGTTATCACGTAAGCCCACAGACACCTTGCACAGGTGATGATATTAAAAGGAAAAGCATCCTTTCAGTGGAACATCCGTATTTGGACGAAGAGCATCCAGCAGCCTGACAGATAGGGCATGTTTCCCTCTCCGAGGGAGCCGGATAACCCTCAGTGACCTCCAGGCAAAGCAGTTTGTAGAACAATGCGTCCAGAAACCCCCCCGGGAAGGCAGGCAGGCAGCGCTGCCGCTAATAGGTACAGATATCCATTTTCTCCCCTGCTTGCGCCTTCCTAATTCCGCCTCCTTCAAAGCCTCCGAGAGAGAGACATGGTCGAGAGCCGGGCTTCGCCGTATGACTGACAGCCGCTCCCGGCCAACCAGAGAGGGGCTTCTGAACGCCCCGCGCCCGCCTCCGCGCCGCTATTGGTCCGCCGGGTGCGGACGGAGGGTCGCTCCGCTATTAATGACTGCCGAGGAGCGGCGGCACACGTCGACGTGCTCTCGCCTGACACTTTGGTCGGAGAGGAGGTGCGCCCGTCAACAGCCGTGGAGAGAAGAAGGGGAGGAAGGACACGGGGAACCACACGCGCGAATCTCTCTCTCTCTCCTTCCAAGCCTCCTCCTCCTCCACCTCCTCCACCACCTCCTCCTCCGCTGCGCCCTGTTTATGGACGGTATCTCTTTGCACATCCGCAGACGGAAGGAGAGCGCCGAGCCGACATCTCGCCAGCCGCGTAAAAATAGACCGCGCAATTGTTGACCGGCTTCTCGTGTTTTACCGCTCCGGCTCGCTTCTTCTCTCGTCGGCGCGGAGAACTTGATAGGAATATAGGGACCCTCCTTGCTGCACACTGGGCTTATAATGCTTGAATCCGGTAAGTTTGCTCTGTTTTTTTTTCTCTCTTAATGTGTGTCTCACCATGTGTGTGATCCATGTCACACGGTTGCGTTTTCAAGCAACGCATCCCCCCCCCCCAACTTACCTACTGTACCGTTACGCCGCTGCTATGGGAATTCAGTGTGTCCCTCATAGCGGACCCGTTATTATTATTAACGACGCCGTTGTTGTGTGTGACACACGCCGGTTGTTGTGGTATGTTATTTGGCGGACGGACATGCGTCAGTGCGAAACAAATGAGGCGGATAACGGCGCGGAATAATGTTTTACGCTGCTTGGCCTCGAACCTACGCTTGATGTGGAGAGACGCGCTTTGCGCAACTATGCAGGATGCGCCTCAACCTTCTAACATGTAATGGTCAAACCTTTCCGGGATGAGGAACAAAACATGTGGGGTTTTTTGGGACAAACGCGCGAGAGTCGTATGGACGCATGGATTGGTAGTTTGTTGTTTCGAGGTCTCGTTAACGACGCTGTTAAGTCGGCGCACACCAGGCACGTCTAGAAGAAACCCACAGAATGGTGGATAGGTCTCTCTCTCGCTCTCTATCAACCCCCCCCCCTCCTATCCATCCCCCCTCTCTTTGCTTTTGGTTAAATCTGTTCCTGTTGCAATCACAGGAGTCGTTCCCGACGCATAGGCTCTACCACGAAGGCATCCTATATGCCACCCTATCCCTGGGGTTTGCACACACACGCACGCCGCACACGCACGGCCTCATATATTTCCACGTTGAAGTGTGGAGCATTCGCTTCTCTCTGGTTCCACCGACGCATCAGCGTGTTGGATCTCGGGGCTTGTGTGTAATGAACGCTCCCACAGAGAGGGGTCCTGGACCAGATTCACCGCCAACACTCAAGATATCACCCCGCTTAGCTGCCTGTCCACCCACACATCCTGGGATCTGCTTAGAGAGAGGGGAGGTATTCACTAATCCCATAACTGCATTGGGGCGTCTCTCTCTCTCTCTCTCTCTCTCTCTCTCTCTCTCTCTCTCTCTCTCTCTCTCTCTCTCTCTCTCTCTCTTTCTCTCTCTTTCTCTCTCTTTCTCTCTCTCTCTCTTTCTCTCTCTCTCCCCTCTCTCTCCCTCTCTTCTCTGTCCAAAATGCATCTCATCCAACTGACGAATTGCTCACATGAATATTTCAAAGGGAGATAAACAGATAATGACACACAGTTTTCAGCAAGGGCCTGTGAATGGGATTTCTGGAATCGGCGTATAAGTTGTGTGCATGTTGGCGAGCTCTTGTGTGTGTGTGTGCATGTATGTTGGTGTGTCTCCCGGTGTGCCCGTTTCTGTTGTGGAACCGGCTTGATACAGTTGACTTGGTTGGCCTCGCATCTTCCAGAGTGAGGCCCGCGCATGACTCACCCCGGCTGTCTCTCAGCATCAAACGCCGGATCATAACGCCAGATAAAACTCTTCATGCCGTCATGTTGGGCCTCGGACCAGAAGTCGCGCCATGCTGACAGGACGTCGGCCCACCCGCACAACCACTTTTCACGGCCAAGCGTAATCTCCTAAAAACCTGCTGATCAGGCAAAGGCCCGGTGCCGCTCGGAAACCCGCGGTACTTAGGGGGGCCGGTGTGTGGCCATCCCCGTTTGTCACATGCGAGTCTCGAAGGCAGTAAACCGGTAAGAGTGCATGAAATACTTGTAACGGCATAGTGTCGGAGCTTGCACCACGAAGGCCGAATCATCCCGTTTAGCCCCTCGTCTCACACGATGATGAAACCCCGTTAAAATGATGCCGTAATTGGTCGCTTCATCAATTTTGGGCGCATTTGCTCAAAACAGGTCAATATCAACATGTCCGCTACAACTCATACACTTAAAGGTGGGTGGCCTTGTGCATTGCCTATTGATCTGCGTGTGAAATGATAAAAAGCAAAAGCAAGGGGGGAAGGGGTTTGGCTGCCTGTGGGGGCCTTGCATGACAGGCAGCACAGTTGTGTGGGGGGTTTCATATCGGAGCCTCTACAGGGAGAGGGCAGCCGGTCCCTGGGAGCGGAGAAAACGTGCACGTTTTTGGAGCGGCACAGTCGCCTCGGTGTCAGAGCGAGTTCGGGAAGCCCGCCACTGCGCTATTGAAATCAAATTAATTTCAGTTTTTTTCATTATTATTATTATTTCCATAACGACGGTAACAAGGAGCCCCAGGATCTACTGGGGCTCCAGAATGGGAGGCGTGTAAACATATTCGCAAGACGGCTACGGGGGGATCAGCCTGTGCAACCAAGCATAGGCTCACTGATGGCATCCTGTTCCCCGAATAAACACGGGCACCCATTACGATGGAACGAGCACAGACGGAGGACAAAAGGAAAGAGACAATGACGTGTGTTGTTTGCTTTGGCACTGGAAAACGCATCTCACCTTACTGTGCCGATGATGTGAAAGGAAGACAAAGAACAACAAAGAAAGGGAGAAACAAAAAGTGAAGGAGGAAGGGGGGGGGGACACCAACGCCGCGTGATGGCACTGTTTCTGGTCAGTATACAGGGTCAGCAATGGATGTCACCGACTCCCGTCCATCACGGAGTCACATTCAGAGCAGATGCGGATTGCAACAAGTTTGACATCACCCGGCATGACCGGCTGCTGGTGCTGAGGAGGGCAAGGGCCGGAGAAACAGCACCCCAAAAAATAAATGGATCATGCCATCTCCGGGAAGAATCAAGCGCCATAAGTAAGCGCTTGATAAAGGAATATGAGCTTAAAGGTGAAAAGGCACAACGATTTTTTTTTTGGAACATGAAAGCTTAATAAGTCCCCGAATCTGCCAGGCTCTAGATCCGATATCAGAGTTGGACATGATAGGGACATATGCCCATATTGCGGTTTCAAACACGAGCGGAGCGGAAGGAGGACATCTGAGGGTGTTGCTGCTGCGCAGTCCATCTGCTCTGCATGCAGATTGATACGTATGGCTCCTCCACGCGCTAATAAAGAGGCTCGGTGAAGAAGGGATCATGTTGTTGTGCTGCAAGACTGTGCCGACACCGAATCAACCATTCTTGTTTTGATGGAGCTGCGGTGACCGATACGTGGGAGCGCACACACACATTTAAGCACACAAATAATTATATGAGCACGTGCACAAAAGCACAGTTAGAGATATTAGCCCTGCTGACATTGATACATGTATAGGCAGACACGCATTGTGCGTGCATTTTGCATGTAGGCGTGCACACACACACACACAAACACACACACACACACACACACACATAGACAAGGCAATTACTTCATGTCCCAGCCAGCCATTGTGCACCACTGAATACAGAGAGCGCCCCATTTGAAAGCGCCATATCTATTTATATGTTTAGCAAAGGAACAGCGCGAGAGACGGCGAGAGAGAGAGAGAGAAAGCTGCCGCCAGACCCATGAAATCACAATAAAGTGGTCCGAGCCAGTGTTAAAGGCATTTCAGTGGCATATAATGACTGATTCCATCTTCCATAGGAACTTTATCCCCGGCAGGCTCGTGGGCCCCCTGACCAGCAATATATTATTCCAATAAATATAGATAGCCGCGCGTCTCCGAGGCAGGACGCACGCCACATTTTGCACCTGCAAATTCAATTTGGCTCTGACTTTGAGGGATACGCCATTGCCCCCCCTCCCCTCCCCCCCGCGCTGTCCCTCGCCTTCATTCTCGCTAGCAGGTATACATGGAACATTATGCAGATTTTTGTCAGAGTGAGTGTGATTACGTTGGGGGGGGGGATGAGTGTTGGAATGTTCGCTACGCCTTTGACCTTATCAGCGGCGGCCTTAAGCTGGATACCTTGGCTTAATTTTAATAGATGCAGCACGATGCGAATTAGACAGGGGGACCTGGCTATGCTCGCTGCAGATGAGTGAGAGCGGTTCTGTTTTTTTGTGGCTCGGGGAGGAAACTATTTGCTAAATTGTGCGCGTGTGTGCGTATGTTCAAATATATATGTACCAGCAGCCCCGTACGTGTGCAAATGCATGTCTGTGCGTGTTTGCTGAGTGCGCACTTGTGAGTGCAGGTGTATGTGCAGGCGTTGAATTGTGCTGCGTGTGTGTTCTCCCTCACTCAGCCCAAGGGCATATCATGTCCAGAAAAGAGCTGGAAAGAGAGAGCGGGGGGAGGGGGGGTGCTGTGGTTAATTTGGAACATTGATTCTGCATTAACAGTTGACTTGCCACTGATCCATGGCCATGCAGGAGCAGACGTAAGGGGAAAGGTTCCCATCCTCTCTCACTCACTTGTCACACACATACATGCACGCGTGCACACATGCACAAACACAAATAATATGTACATGCATTTAGGCGCACGTGCATGCGCACACATGCATGCAGGAAGCCTCATTATGCATACCCACCGCATAGGAGGCTCCCTTTAATGGACTCTACCTTACCTTAGAGGAAGTGTAATGGTAAATCAATGAGGTGAAAGGCAAGGGGAGGTACGCTAAAACTTCCCAGAGGCAACCACCCACAAAGAGTCTTACCCCATGCGCAACTGCATGGGCCAGCAGAGGGACCAGGGTGGCACCCAAAGTAGCCAGTGAGACAGGCAGGAAAGACAGGTTTGCAAAAAAAAGGACATGTAGGCAGATTTAGAGACAGGTTTGAAGTTAGGAACCTGTGAAATCCAGTCCAGAGCCGTAAGTGTGACGAGACAGACGCAAAGGAAATACAAGCCTGGTGCTGGACAGGCAGACTGGCAGACTGAAAAAAAACCCCTATGCCATTAGCCCAATGCCGAGGAGGATAGCAATGCTGATAGAGTTGAAGACAACAGCTTTGCCAAAAAGGGCCTGAGCCGTGGGGGGGGGGGGTGGGTGGGGGAGAAACCAGGATGAAAAAGAGTATGTGAAAAGAGACGAGGGGGTCGAGAAATAAAGAGAAAGAGGGAGCGGGGAAACGAACAGACGAGAGCAGAGAATTAATGCGAGAGGAGCGGAGGGACTGGTTGAAGAAACCCTTTTGAGGCTTATTACCAGCGAATCAAAATTCCCACTGAACCATTTCCACAATACACGGGCCATTCTCCTGAAAGAGGAGGCAATTCTGCTGCGCCCTACTTTCCACTTACGTCTGACCTTTATGTCTTCTGACCAGTTTTACCACAGAGAGTGTAATGTCTACCTCTCAGCAGATGCAATACTACCTTGTTACCACTTAAACCGTGCAGGCCTCATAATCATCTCCCCAGGGCCGCTATGTTCCCCATAATAAAAAGAACTACATCTACACTCACCCCCTCTCTTTCCCTCAGATGTCATATATTCTCTCTGTCACCGGCTGCCATCGCACTCACACACACACAACCTCCATCTCGCCCGATAAATAATTCTGCTTTTACATAAACCGTAAGTCAATTTGGTGCCTCTTAGGACACTGACGAGCGAGCGACCTATGACAAAGCAGTCATCCCCGCATCCCTCAACCCCAATCCAGGCCTTTTGAAGCAGCAGGGATTTACAACTCATTTCAATAAACAGCATAAAACAAACAGTTCGGCCCAGCTGGTTTGGCTGTTTGGCTAGCTTGAGTAATGCGTGCCTGAATTAGCGCCGCAGAGCCACCAGGACTAAAGCTCTCTGGCCCCCACTGTGCACACTCATTAATTTAAAGTGCTCATATCTCACTAGTTTCTAATCAAATGCTGACGACTGTGAGACTGCATTTGTGCCATTACCGTCCCAGATAGACACAGTGTTTGTATAATGGAGGCATGTTGGGAAATTAATTGTGGGGTGTTACCTTTGCCAAGCTCTTGATGAAAAAGCTTTCCCCCCCTTTTTAAAAAAAATTTTTTTCAATGACAATAGGTAAATTCCTGAATCTGATTTATGATCTGAAATCTGATTTACGATCCGTATATTTGACCTGGCATAGGTTTTATGCCAGATGCCCTTCCTGACCCAACCCTCTTATTTATCCGGGCTCGGGACCGGCGCTGAGAATGTACTGGCTCGTGCATCCCCAGCGGCTGGGCTAGGTAAATTCCTGCAACTCGGTCTAAATTAGACAGGCCTACATTTGCATTATGATTAAGTAAATGTGGGTCTCGTTTCATTGGTGTCAAAATCTCTTCAGCAAAACATGCCCGTGTAAACGGCGCATTCTGGAGAGGGAAATAAAAACACAGATTGAAGCAGAGCAACAAGGATTTCATCTTACGGCTGTAAATAGCCAGGCTTAATCATCGCCCCCCCCCCTTAAATGAGGAGATTCCAGGGTTTCCAATGATGTCAAATGTCATGCTAGTTAAGGGGGAAATCTGTGGCTAATGAGGAGCTTAATACATCCCAGTTTTAATGGCGACACTGCCATCACAGCGCGGCTTCTCGGTTTGGATGTGTCATTCACTATGAACATGCTGAAGCTCCGGAGTTTTAACGATGCAGTGGCTTCTCAGCTTGAACATGTCATTCACCATACAGTATCCCAAAATAAGTGGCTAGACAAGAAAAAAATCTGCTTGATATTTAGCTGTTCAGTAGGATGGGGCTTGATGGGGGGCTGGGTTTAAATTAGTAAACAAGTCTCTCAGTATATTAAGGTCCCAACAAACTGTACGATTGTGGCCTCTTGAACGTTTACTGTCTTATTTTGCCAACAGGGAGAAGGTAAAATCTTGATACATCAGCGGTGCCCGGGTAGTGTAGCGGTCTATTCCGTTGCATACCAACATGGGGATCGCCGGTTCGAATCCCCGTGTTACCTCCAGCTTGGTCGGGCGTCCCTACAGACACAAATGGCCGTGTCTGCGGGTGGGAAGCCGGATGTGGGTGTGTCCTGGTCGCTGCACTAGCGCCTCCTCTGGTCAGTCGGGGCGCCTGTTCGGGGGGGGACTGGGGGAAATAGCGTGATCCTCCCATGTGCTGCGTCCCCCTGGCGAAACTCCTCACTGTCAGGGGAAGAGAAGCGGCTGGAGACACCACATGTATCGGAGGAGGCATGTGGTAGTCTGCAGCCCTCCCCGGATCGACAGAGGGGGTGGAGCAGAGACCGGGACAGCTCAGAAGAGTGGGGTAATTGGCCAAGTGCAACTGGGAGAAAAAGGGGGGGGATCTTGATAATCTCCCTTGTGAGACTTTTAGGTGAAGTGAGACTACTGTCACATTGTGCGTTTAGTTGAACGAGTCTACAAGCTACGTCAGTTGTCAGCAAGCCCATCATGTCCTATGATACAAAACAAAAACACCCAAAATGGTCTCGTGGGAAAAAACAACATGCAATTAAATTAATGATAGCATTTTTTTTTTTTGCCTCATGAAACAAAGCCGAGAAAAAGGAGGATTTGAACCCGTTTGGACATTTCTATGTTCTGTCCACAGCTGATGCGCTAAGACGTCATCATTTTCTACCATACTCCCAACTGGCCGTTCGCCAGGATGCTGGAGCTGTAGTTTATATATCACACTTCATCAGAGCCTCTGTGGATCAGCACTCCTTGACCATTTCACACTGAATAACCCTAGAGGAACAATTTTGTCCACAACTTAGAAAACTGGTGCGGGTCGGCTCAAAGACGGCCAGAATTGCAAAGTGTGTGGGGGGGCCTTTACATAGCTATTAAAGTCCCGAAACAAATGGGGTACCAGGGACTGGAGTGTTGTAATGTTCAACAGTTTAGATAAACAGTGGCGAACGCGAAAAGCCCATGGGGCAAGACTGTCACCATGCTACTGTAATGGGGTTGTTTTCAAGACCAGGGCTTGAATGATTGCCCTCTCTGACACCTGGGTACTCGTGTTACCTCCATGAGCGAATGCCTTAGTCTGACCTATAAAAGAGCGGAATTGGCTCCCTGAGCGAATGCCGAAACTTTAGCTTAATGGGCGTGTCCAGTCAGACGTTAGATTACAGCAGACCCCCATTTCAAACTCCGTAGGGTATATTGCCAGCAGTTGAGTCTATATCTCGTCCAACGCTTTCCAAAGGCTTTTCTAGCCGCTGATTAGGAGCATCCATCTTTAAATTCTATTTGCCCTGGTAATATTAACCACATTCCTCTCTGTCCAACAACTGTGTAGCCGAACGCAAGCCATCGCCACTTAACGCCAAACATGCTCCAGTTTTCTTTCTCCTCGGGTGATTCCCCCCCCCCCCACAATCGAAATTTCTTGTTTCCACCCATGTTTTAAGTGGGTTATGACTAATTCTACTCATTTATTATCTCTTTGCTCAGGTTTTTAATAGCTGTAATTACAGGTTTCATAAAATCCCTGGGGGTTAATACACCAGTACTTATACGAGCAGTATTGATAGCAACCTCCCCGAGCAAGTAACTTTGTTTTCTCTCTTTGTCTCTCTCATTTATCTTTTTTTCTGTCTCTTTCCTTTCTTTCGCCATCTTCCCTTTCCTTTTACTGGCAGTTGTAAGGTGCATTGTGGGAAATTAGCTCTGCATATGTTTCTGCATAGATAGATAGATACTTTATTTGTCCCCATGGGGAAATTGGTTTGCGGCACAATCACAAGGCATTTCATCACAACATCAACGAGTCGCCAATAGACATACTCACACACATACCTCGCACCCTGCAAAAAGAAAAGAGAGAGAGAGAGAGAGAGACAGCAAGAAGAGAGAGAGACAGAACAACAGTTAGGATGGGGGCAACTCGTGTCCAGACCGGCTGGACATCCTGCTTATTATTATATGCATTACCTGTTTAAAAATTTAATGGCTCTTGGGGGAAAAAAATGAAAATTTGGATCTATTTTTAGTGAATAGAGGGGGGGCAATATTGTTGCCCGGATGGCAACAATCCAAATGAGGGGCAAGGGGGGCGCCTCGTGTCCCCACAATGTTGTTTGCTTTATTCATCATTCTGTCTCTGTGGATGCGTTCCATATTTGCTAACGTAATCCCTAACAGTTTACTGGCCGTTGTTACCGTTTTTCTGACAGTGTTTTCCTGTGCCTCAGTAGCACTGCCAAACCAGCAGATGATGCAGAAGGCCAGAACACTTCCAATAAAAAAAGCACAGGACAACATTTGAAGCATTTTGTTATGGTCATTAAAGGATAAAAATTTCTTTAAAAAGTAAATTCTTTTGTTGTTTCATGGCGCTTATAAGGTCGGCCCATAGGTTGCGTTTAAGCTTATGGTCGAACACAATGCCGCGGCACTTGTAATTTGTAACAGGTTGTATTGGCTCCCCCTGGGACAAAGGGAGGGTTAGAGATTGCAGCTTTCTAAAATTGATGGTCATGTCCTTTGTTTTAGTGGCGTTTAGGAGAAGGTTTGACTTCTCAAACCAATTTAGGAAGTAGTCAAATACCGCCCCATGCTCCTCCTCCCCATCCTATTGGAGGCTCACCAAGGCGGTATCATTGGCGTACTTTAATAAAGTGCCTATTAGGGGACGTGCTAGTGCAAGAGTTGGTACATAAAATAAACAATAAAGGTGATAAAACACATCCCTGGGGGAGCCTGTGCAAGTGGTCGTTTTGTCAGAGAGAGTGACATACCTGCTCTGACCTACTGGATTCTGCAGCTGAGCAAATCAACAAGGCATAAAATCAAGCCAGCTTCCAGGGAAAATTCTGTAGCAGGCCTGGTTGTGACGGGAGATGAAGGGGGAGATGGGGGAGGGGGGCAACTTGACTGGATCGCTTCCTAATAGGTTAGTACAGCTGGAGTTGAGTTATATCAGTCACGGTGCAAGACCCTAGAAATATAGACTTGCTCTTTTCGGCGCCCGTCATAATGCATTGATACAATACCAATTTAGCCGTTCCACTGCCCATGGATGAGTTGTTCTCTGCCGTGTAAATGTATATATGTGTAACTGGGGGCAACACACCATGTCAAATTCCTCCTATGCGGACATGCTCGGCCAATAAAACTGATTCTGACTCCGGGTACGTGGTTCTTTTATGATGATGTAATGTAGTGGTAAAGTATACTCCTTGAGCATTTTAATATAGTACTATGTTTTGTTTTTTGTCTCACTGTCCTTACAGCAAACAACCGTCGAAAATGCAGTATCCTAATTTTGATGTAACTTGAACACTGCTGTTGTGTTAAGGTGTGCATTATAGTGATGGGCAAAATAAATTAACCAGCCATTGTTTCACTGAATCATCTTTTAATTAAAGTTTGATGCAAATCGGCTGTCCGGGTAGCATAGCGCTCTATTCCATTGCCTACAAACAGGGGATCACCAGTTCGAATCTCCGTGTTACCTCCGGCTTGGTCGGGCGTCCCTACAGACACAATTGGCCGTGTCTGCGGGTGGGAAGCCGGATGTGGGTATGCGTCCTGGTCGCTGCACTGGCACCTCCCTCTGGTCGATCGGGGCGCCTGTTCGGGGGGGAGGGGGAACTGGGGGGAATAGCGTGATCCTCCCACACGCTACATCCCCCTGGCGAAACTCCTCACCGTCAGGTAAAAAGAAGAGGCTGGCGACTCCACATGTATCGGAGGAGGCACCTGGTAGTCCGCAGCCCTCCCCAGATTGGCAGAGGGGGTGGAGCGGCGACCGGGACGGCTTGAAGAGCAGGGTGGTAGGCCAGGTACAAATAGGGAGAAAAGGGGGGGGGTTTGATGCAAATCAAGTCTTGCTAAATGATGCTTTGAAAATCTGAGAGCATGACGTGACCTATGTACAACGATCACGATGAAGCCCAGGAGCTTGAATGGACGAGATGGTTGATACCAGATGATTCACATGGAATGGTATTTAAGGAATCAGCCTCGCTGAACTGCTGCATCCAGTAATACCACCGAGCCTAACAGCTCAAATGTCTCTTGTAAACTGGTCAGCAAATCATTTACATGCTGAACAGGATAACCAGACTCGCATGATTATTATTATTATTAAACAGCGTATCAAGCAGCCAATTCAGGAAATAGAATATTTTGAGCAAATGGAAAATATGCTACTTCCTCTTTTATCTGACACACTCAAATGTCACATTCAACAGTCACATCAGCATTTTAATTTTCTCGACAAAAACATATTTTAATTGTTCCCATTTCCAACTGACACAGAATGAAAAATATTCAACAAAAGTAACCGCTAAAGCCCTTTTGGGGAAAAAAAAGTTTTGCTAACAAATCATCCAAATGCTGCCAACACTTTGGGAATGGTCAAAGTGCATATTCTCTATAATGACTGTGCATATATTCACTAAAACTTTCCATTTTTTTTGGATAATTGCTGAGTCTTACTGCAGCGTTTCAGTTAGGTAACACTGAATAGCCAGCTTGCTAACAAAGCATCGGTTGAGCACAAGGGTCTACCACTGGACTACTGAATTCAATAGTCCCGTTGATGGTCAAACTATTCAGCTTACCACAAACTGAAAATACTCAACTCTTGCTGGTACTTCTGTCACAAAGCACTCCTGACACTGTTCTCCACACACTCCACCCTGCCTGCACTCTCTTCTTCACCTCTCTTCTGCACTCCCTGTTACTTTGGACAGTTGATCCCAAGTACTTGAACTCATATGCCTTCGTCACCTCTACTCCTTGCATCCTCACCATTCCACTGTTCTCCCTCTCGTTCATGCATGTATTCCGTCTTGCTCCTACTGACTTTCATTCCTCTTCTCTCCAGTGCATACCTCCACCTCTCCAAGTTCTCCCCAACCTGCACCCTACTCTCGCTACAGATCACAATGTCATCCGCAAACATCATAATCCATGGAGACTCCTGTCTGATCTTGTCCGTCAACCTGTCCATCACCATTGCAAACAAGAAAGGCTCATGACTCATGACTCAGCTCTACTAATCCAACAAATTAAATCAAACCACCCACCACTGGTGGACACACAAACACTTTTTTTTTCATATTCCTATTTTCAGTTAAATGATTATTATTATTATGGCGGCACAGTGGCTAGCGCTGTTGCCTCACAGCAAGAAGGTCCTGGGTTCGAACCCCAGGACGTCCCATGTCTTCTCTGTGTGGCATTTGCATGTTCTCCCTGTGTTTGCGTGGGTTTCCTCCGGGTGCTCCGGTTTCCCCCCAAAAAACATGCATGTTAGGGTTAATACTCCTGTCTGGACCCCTGACCAAGGCAATGGAAAGAAGAACTGGAGTTGGTCCCCGGGTGCTGCACGGCGACTTCCCACTGCTCCTAGCTACACAGCTAGGATGGGCTAAATGCAGAGAGTAAATTTCATTTGTATGTATGTACAAAATGACTAATAAAGACTATTTCTATTCTATCTTGCTTCCAAACTGCTTCATTATGCAACCAACCCATTAGCTCATTTCATTTGGGTGGCAAACAAGCCCAAAGATGAGGTTCATTTGCCACACTGGACCCATTGCCAGATGTCACCGCCAGTTCACACAGCTTTCCCTTACAAAAACCTCCATATCATTTCATTTAATAGTCCTGCGCTGAAACCTAAACTCACATCCAGATGACTATAAATCAAGCGGGGTTATGTGATCTTGCTTTGCACGGCTTTGTCAAGCTGTTAAAGATGAATCGGAGCTTGCTCTCAGTGTACAACCAAAAGAAGAGGAGAACAGAGCTAGCGAAGTAGAGGTCAGAGCTGTAATAAAGTCTGCCAATGTTTGAGGGCGTCTCCATTTCATATTTATTGGTTGGATTTTCAAGCAAATGCTAAGAGCCTTATTATTAACTAAAAGTCTCTCCCAATGACAGGGCGTAATGTGAAAGCATATTTTTGTCTCTGGACTACAGTGGGTATTATGTCCTTGAAACGATCACATTGTTATTTCTTTCTGATGGGGGGGGGGGGGAAGCAAATTGCGTCCCTTAAACTATTTCGACGTCATTCGCTTGAAACATTAACCCAACCTCAATGTTATTTCTTAGGGATATATAATAAGAAAAATGTACAAGCAGAGTTATCCTTCGATAAGGTGTTTAATAACACATCTCAAGGTGATTTTTGGTCACTGTTACAATTTTGTCCACGCATAAGGAAGCAGCCACATCTTACAAATGCAATATATTAGACATTTTTATAAATGCTGGTCAGCAGACTAGGACTGTGTCTTTTCACGTGTCTCTCTTTTTACCTTGGACTGTGTCCTTACTGTGATATTCATCCCTGAGCTTCAATCATTGTCAAAACCGTGTGCCGTATAACAGCCGTTTCAATGTCTTGTGAAAATAGGGCGGCGCGTTTCTTACGTCACACCCACATCACTCTTTCAGAGCCTCCATACGGAGCACCTTGTACAAAATACTGATCATGGAATGGAAGTTACAGCCCAGTGTTGTCTTCCTCCACAAAATTAACAGCTTTGTCAGAACGACTAGCAGTGCCGGACCCCCGCGAGAGCCAGGCGGCCTTCCCACAGTGATTGAATAAGGAGACCGGGCAATAACAGAGAACCTGACCACACTGCCGTGTCAGTAATTGTGATTACCAAACAGGAAAACAAGAGCGAGCGGAGGTGAGACCCAAACACTATAGGTTGAATTAAGATTCTGGCCTGGGTTTCCAGGGTACGGATTAACTGCGTGGCCAATAATAATGGAGAGCTGGTGCTGTGGGAGGGAAGCAGAACCCTATCAGAATGCTTTGGGTGTAGCAGCTTATTAAAGTGCCAAGTGCTTTTGAAAAATAATACCCTTAACCCCACCTGCAAACACACACACACACACACACACACACACACACACACACACACACACACACACACACACACACACAGTCCACTACCACCACCACCTCCCCTCCACCCATCCTGACAACCACCTCCCAAACCAGATTGCCAGCAACACTACAAACAGGGGCTTGATGAATAAACTCCCGGCCTGGTTTTGCCAGAGGGTCTGACTGCAGTATTTCTGCTGCATTCAGAATTTTTTTTTTAAATTTGATTTTTTTCTCCCCATTTTTTTAGCCTATCTCACCCTGTAGCCAATGGAGCGGAGGTGGCAAGGGTAACGAAATGAAACTTCATTTCTCTGCCCCTTTTCTCTCTCAGTTTATGGCCGTTTTCACACTTATATCTCTTCCCTTCCCCTGCCGTTCCACCTGTTAGTGCTCCTCACAAATCTACGTTTCATTGTCTGTCTCTTTCGGCTAGAGCATGATATGCTGTGTGCTCTTTAGGCTCAGAGCATCACAAGCACCATCAAACCATGCATCAAACTCGCCTGCTCAGCGAGGGGCAGTTATGTATGACAAATTACAAAGTGCACTCAATCTGTGCAGATTCCAGCACTGATGAAGACAGTACGGAAGCAGTTAAAACAGGTTAATAGTTAGACGAAGACACTAGATGAAGATTCAGTTGCTATGACTATATGCTAATATATACTATACACGACTATACACATACCATGCTTGAAACAATCAAGACTAATGCTCAACGTGGTTGAAGGAAAAAAACCCATTGAGAATGAATTACAAATAAATTATGATCCACTGTGACGATTCAGAATGTTTGTTTAAGGGGCATCCGGGTAGCATGGCGGTCTATTCCGTTGCCTACCAACACCGGGATCGCTGGTTCGAATCCCCGTGTTACCTCCGGCTTGGTCGGGCATCCCTACAGACACAATTGGCCGTGTCGGCGGGTGGGAAGCCGGATGTGGGTATATGTCCTGGTCGCTGCACTAGCGCTTCCTCTGGTCAGTCGGGCACCTGTTGGGGGGAGAGGGGGAACTGGGGGGAATAGCGTGATCCTCCCACGCCCTACGTCCCCCTGGTGGAATTCCTCACTGTCAGGTGAAAAGAAGCGGCTGGCGACTCCACATATATCGTTGGAGGCATGCGGTAGTCTGCAGCCCTCCCCGGATCAACAGAAGTGGGTGGAGTAGCGACCGGGATGGCTCGGAAGATTGGGGTAAATGGCCAAGTGCAGTTGGAGAGAAAAGGGGGGGGGGGTCCAAAAAAAGAATTTTGTTTAAGCTTTAATGATCATAGCTCCTTGGAAATAAGAAATGTACCCATCATGCACACAGAAATACACTGCGTACTGTCACGGAGTCAATACATTTTTTCTGCCGCTCACCATGAGGAGACTAACACCCCGCTCACCATGAGGAGACTGACACCCCGCTCACCATGAGGAGACTAACACCCCGCTCAACATGAGGAGACTGACACCCCGCTCACCATGAGGAGACTGACACCCCGCTCACCATGAGGAGACTAACACCCCGCTCACCATGAGGAGACTGACACCCCGCTCACCATGAGGAGACTAACACCCCGCTCACCATGAGGAGACTAACACCCCGCTCACCATGAGGAGACTAACACCCCGCTCATCATGAGGAGACTGACACCCCGCTCACCATGAGGAGACTAACACCCCGCTCACCATGAGGAGACTAACACTCCGCTCACCATGAGGAGACTAACACCCCGCTCACCATGAGGAGACTGACACCCCGCTCACCATGAGGAGACTGACACCCCGCTCACCATGAGGAGACTGACACCCCGCTCACCATGAGGAGACTAACACCCCGCTCACCATGAGGAGACTAACACCCCGCTCACCATGAGGAGACTAACACCCCGCTCATCATGAGGAGACTGACACCCCGCTCACCATGAGGAGACTAACACCCCGCTCACCATGAGGAGACTAACACTCCGCTCACCATGAGGAGACTAACACCCCGCTCATCATGAGGAGACTGACACCCCGCTCACCATGAGGAGACTAACACCCCGCTCACCATGAGGAGACTAACACTCCGCTCACCATGAGGAGACTAACACCAGAAAGTAAAAGATCCAACACAAGATGCGACATATCCGTTTTGTGGGGAAACAAAATGAATGATTGCTTGAGGTGCATTAGTCATTATATTTAATATACTCCTAGATCCTTTGCGAATGGGTAAAATTGCAATTAAAAAGAAACTCGTGGTATTTTAGTGTCACAGATTAGAGTCTTGGTAATTTGTTTTCTATCTTTGAGGGGAGAGACTTAATGATCACACATTTCCCAAGTGATGTTTTCAAGATTTTGGAAATCAGTTATGTAAATTCTACTCTAGAGTGTGTTTTGCTTTTAAAATGTGTGTGTACGGGCTTGCGGCTTGCACACACACAGACGTGTGTACATTTGTGTCTTTACATCATAGTTGTCAATAATATGTGGGCACATGGTGATTACATGACATGTTTGTTACTGACAAGCTATTAGCATGCACATTTGTTAGTTGCACAGTGATTAATTATGTTAATGCATCCATTTTCATCTTCATGTCTGCTGGCCGCTTCACCCCCATAACAAACAGCTGCAAACCGCATCTGACGTAAATCCATAATTTGTGAACAAAGCACGGCCTCAGTATCCGACTATGGGTGGTTGCACTGGGTCTGTCCCTATACATGTCACCTCAGTGACTGACATTCCCTTGTCTTGTCTTTGCCCTGGTGGCCAATGCGTAAACCCCTAAGATATATGGCATTTTAGAATTTTAATAAAGCTTTCTGTTTAGCTAATCATGCACTCGCCAGCTGATGTCAAGCTTGAATGCCATATCACCGTGGCACAAAGATGTCCTCAGAATGGCGCTTAGAAGGTCAAGCAGATATAAATCCATGCTGTTGTGTCTTTAAGGCAATGCAAAATAAATGTCAACATGCATCACTATGCCCATCAAATGTCAATATGCCTAAATCTTCCATTTATGACATTCCCAGACTACTACTGTTATCATGCCAAACTCACACCGCCTCTTTCTTTCTCCCTGTTTGTTTCATACAGGTAGGAATGGACTGGGTTGTGGACTCTGGAAGCTAGTAACGGCAATGAATGAGGACATCCTTCTTTAAAGGAAGGCAGATTTTTGTCATGGATACCTATGAATGGGCTTAGCCGGACCATAACTCCCCTGAGGTATACTCTCTGTCCATTGTATTGTTTTATTTTTCCTCTCCTTCCTTGGCTCTGCCTGACAACAGTCGTGACCCCTGACATTGACATTGGCAGGGAACATTGTGTGATTGGTCATTTTATCCAGGAACTTTTACCCAGCAAGACGAGAACTCCTGGGAACCACACTGCTGTTGGTGGTAGTGGTGGTGGTGGTGGTGCTAAGCAGAGGCGGTGAGTCAATCGCCTCAGCAGTCGCAACAAATGATTCATTATTTGTGAAGTTAACAGCTTAGACCACTTAATCTACAAGGACCAATTACTTACTGGAGGGAATCAGGCCAATATGAAGGACGTGTCATTTGTGGATCGTCTCTTTGTCGGCCTGGCCATGGCCTCCTTTGTTCTTGCCACCGAGGAGAGGATTGACTGCCCTCAGCTGTGTGTCTGTGAGATTAGACCATGGTTTTCTCCCAGCTCGGTGTACATGGAAGCTCCGACAGTTGACTGTAATGACTTGGGACTGTTTAGCCTGCCGGGGAAGCTACCTGCTGACACGCAAGTCTTGTTGCTACAGACCAACAACATTGCAAAGATTGACAAACCCTTGGATTACCTGGCCAACATCACAGAGATTGATTTATCGCAAAACAATGTATCCTCCATCAGTGACATCCACCTGGGGTGTCTTTCTCAGCTGCTGTCCCTTCATATGGAGGAGAACTGGATACAGGAACTGCCCGGGAGCTGTTTAGTGGAGCTGGTAACCCTTCAGGAGCTCTACATTAATCACAACCTTATTTCCTCCATCTCCCCCAATGCTTTCCAGGGTCTCAGCAGCCTCCTGCGGTTGCACCTCAACTCCAACAAACTGAAGACCATCAATAAGGAGTGGTTCGAAGCCATGCCCAGTCTGGAGATACTTATGATTGGTGAGAATCCGGTGGTTTCTATTGAGGACATGAACTTCAAACCTCTCGGTAACCTACGCAGTCTTGTTCTAACCAGGATGAACCTCTCACAGCTATCTGACGATGCCCTGGCGGGTCTTGAGAACTTAGAGAGCATCTCTTTCTATGATAACATTTTCCCCGAGGTCCCTCACTCTGCCCTAAGGAACCTAAAGAATCTCAAGTTTTTGGATTTAAATAAAAATCCTATTGGGAGGATACAGAGAGGAGACTTTGTGGACATGCTCCATCTAAAAGAGCTAGGGATTAATAGCATGCCAGAGCTGGTTTCAATTGACAGCTTTGCCCTCAATAACCTTCCTGAGCTGACCAAAATAGAAGCAACTAACAACCCTAAACTCTCCTACATTCACCCCAATGCTTTCTACAAGTTGCCCAGGCTGGAGACCCTGATGCTAAATGGTAATGCGCTCAGTGCTCTCCATAGGATTACTGTCGAGTCCCTCCCGAATCTCAGAGAGGTTAGCATGCACAGCAACCCCATCCGCTGTGACTGCGTAGTCCGCTGGATGAACATGAACAGGACAAACATCCGTTTCATGGAGCCTGATTCGCTGTACTGTGTGGAGCCGCCTGAATACGAGGGCCAGCATGTCCGGCAGGTGCACTTCAGGGAGATGATGGAGATTTGTCTGCCGCTTATCTCTCCTGAAAGCATGCCCGGGCACATCAAAGCCCAAAACGGGAGCTCTGTGTCACTCCACTGCCGGGCCTTTGCTGAACCAGAACCAGACATTTACTGGATCACCCCATCTGGTACCAGGGTTCTGCCCAACACCGTGTCTGACAAGTTCTACATGCATCCAGAGGGAACGTTTGACATCTATGATATAACAGAGAACGAGGCCGGGCTATACACCTGTGTTGCCCATAATCTGGTTGGAGCAGATCTCAAGTCTGTTTCAGTAGAGGTGAATGGATACTTTCCCCAGTCTGCCAATGGATCTGTGAATGTCAAAATCAAGTCGGTAGCGACCAACTCCATCTTAATTTCATGGAATACCACCCACGGTAGCTTGGCTCCAAATATTAAATGGTACTCCATGACAGATTCGAACCACCCTACCATGGCCTTCACTGCCAGGGTCCCCACTGACATCAAAATGTACAACCTCACCCATCTTAGCCCTGCCACTCAGTACAAAGTCTGTGTGGACGTCCACAGCATTCATTACAAACACGACACCAAATGTGTCAATGTCACCACTAAGGGATTAGAGCTGGCAGTCAAGGACGCAGAAAAGTGGGATGCGGCAGTAATCACTGTCTTTGGTGTGCTCCTGGCTGTGATTTCAGTGGCCTGCCTCCTTATTTATGTGTCTCTGAGGAACCACCACCTTTATGGGGATTTAAGGAAATGTGACTCCAAAGCTTCACTGACACCGGCGGAGGCTGCCGGCATGCACCCCCCTTTCTTTACGAGGCTGTGGGTCTTGGGTAAAGGACTGCCAAACGGAGTGGAAGTGAAAGCCACAGTCATAAACGTATCTGACAATGCCTTTTAAGAAGAGCGGCTCCGGAGAGCACCACACAAAAATTAGCAGAGAATGGGAAAGGCCACAAGGGGGGAACAGGAAAGGACAAATCTGCAGTATTGTTTAATAGACACACCCTTTATGTGGGTCCCAACTCAGATGTACTTGCAAAACTATCATTTGTTCAAGGTTGGACAATTTAAAATAGACTACAAGCCTCTCCAGTTTCAAATCTAGCTGAAGTGGTCGCTTTATAACAGTTATATCAAGCCCAAGCAAACATCAGTAGGAAGGGGCAGCTACCGCTAAAAGATATATTCCAGTGACATTCACACATAAATACAGACTGAATAAAAAAGGCAAGAGGCGAGATGATGGCGGTCTACTCTCTTGTAACTGACTGTTTAATGTATTCAGAGTCGTGGAACTGTCCGTGTGGTCCCAAGCAATACCGTCTGTGCTTTGTCAAACATCCATAGACGAGTTAGAGATACAGAAATACCACCTGTCTATACTGGGAAGGGAGATTTAGTAGAGTAGACGAATAACAGTGACTATGGTGTAAATCTTTTGATGAAACATGCCCCCCTCCCCCTCCTCCTCCTCCTCCCCCTTTTTTCTATTTAAAAAAAAAAGAGGATTCTTGATTTTTCATGGAAATATTGTTATATATTCTATTCTGGTGATGTATTGGGAAATCCTCTGTACCTGAACAGCTTAAATGGGTTTTAGATTAAGGCGAGGAGCAGAATACTCTCTTGATTACAACTTCACGTTAAGCTTAATGAAAATCGACGACAAAGTGGGTATCTGGAGAGAACATTTGCTGAAATGGCTGTTTATGCTGTGTAGTTTTCATAGCAACGGTGACTGGGAAACAAAATGGGGATGGCAGGAATATATATAATATATATACATATACACATATATATATGTGTGTGTAGACATATTTATGATGTGATCGCTCCCCACGAAGGACGGAAAGTGGTTTGTTATGCCCCGGTAAGTGCCTACAACAAGAACTACATGCGATAAACAGAAAAGATGCTGAAGAAATAATGTTCAGAACTAAAGCAAAACATGGCCATGTCTTCATCGCAGAATCACAAGCTAATCTCCAGTACTTTTAGTGGAAATACTTTCTCAGTATTTTTAGCATACATGTTTTAAGGAAACATTGCGTTGTTGCTTTGGGTGTAAAGTTAAAAAGCCATTTTTATATTTGACTGTATAATATGTGATTAATGGGCACAAACAGACTAAATAAGAATCGTGCTAAGGAAAAAAAAACAAAACAATAAATGTCATTGTTTCTTTTACAGGAAGTTGGCTGCGTTTTGCTCTTTCACACTCTTCCTCGGCGCGGTGGTAGCGCTCTTTTCAGAGTGCATGATAAACACATTATAACCCCTTTAGTCTGTCATCCGGCGCTGGGTAATGTGAAATTAGCTGCAGCCTTGCATGACCTTTTACTCATTTTAGGCCAAACATATTAGACCAAATATTGATGATGAGCACTGTGTAGTTTAAAATAGAAAAAAATATATAAATTTTGCAGAGTCGATTTCAGTTAACGGTCGGTTGGTTGTCCTAACCTCAATGTGTACAGAAAAGACACCAAAAAAAAAACAGAAAAAAGAAAGGGAACAGAACTCATTAGCCGCCTCATTAAGAACATGTTCGTCCTTCAGCCAGTCTGAATATAGTCACACAAAGTCACCGTCCCACCGCCGCCGTTTGCTTATGCTCAGACAGGGACACGATGTTCCCCGTGACAGGAGAGACAAAGTGCTGCGTGGGGCGGGACGCACGCCGAGTCTGCGGCCTCGCGGCCTGGCGTTTTATTTGTTTTATTGAAGTATGCGGAATACGGCGCGTTTGACGCGAGAAAGCCGGGCATGATGAATGGCTGTCAGAGGCGGAGTGACGTGGTGGATTTATCAGACAGGGCTCAGCAGCCATACATCAGACCAGCCTTCAGCGCCGCGGACAGGGGCTTTTAGAGCCAGGCCATCTGTCAAAGACAAAGGGAGTTAAAGAAGCCAGTGCTCCTCAGGTAACGCTCGGGTCAGACCCACTGTCTCTGATTTTCTGTCTCTGCAAGCCGGCATGCACATGAGCGCACAAACCACCCCGTGTGTGCTCCATATGTGCACACAAACCGAGCAAGCCCACTTCGGTAAACACGTGCACGCACACACACACACTAAAGGACACTGATGGACGAGAATGCAGATGGCTTCACTGTGATACACATATGCTACCCGCCCACACAAACACACACGTAGAAAGAGTCGCACACATACGTGCACAACCATCTGACCTGTGCAGCGTCGTCGAGCCCTGGTTGTTTCTCATGGGGGTCTGTGCTCGGAGAGATACTACATGGTGACAGCCATAGAAGACAGCAGATGAGTGCAAAGACCAAATGCCGTGTTCTCTGGGAATGAAGCCGCTCGTGGGGTATTAGCCATATTGTTTTTTTTCTTCTTTTTATAACTGCCATGATTTGATTACATACTTGGGTGAATAAGCTGAATGTTATCCTGAAACTCATCTCTCCTGCTGTCTGTCCCAATCTTGTATATTTCCACAATCTCTCTCTCTCTCTCTCTCTCTCTCTCTCTCTCTCTCTCTCTCTCTCTCTCTCTCTCTCTCTCTCTCTCTCTCTCTCTCTCTCCCCCTCTCTCTCTCTCTACGATGCTGCCTCCCTCGATCAGCGCGCATATGACTTTTAGGAGCTTTTTGTCGGTATTTGTACACTCAAAGCAAGCTATATTGAATAAAAAGCCCTTTGGATTTAACTTAAATCCCACATGAAAAGAAGCAGTGAGCTGTCACCGTTTAATCCCCGGGGGGGCATGAGGAGAATGTTTCTCGCTGAATCTTCAAATATTAAAACCACCTTGTCTCTATTCAGAAACCCAAGCTGCAACGAGGCCGATATTAAAATGTTCTCTGTGAAGGCGTGCAGATGGCTTTTTTCCCCTGTTCGTTACGTATTCGTTTTGTTTTTTGCAAGGGTCCTCGTAGGACGGCGCGAGACTTGACGGGTCAGCCCAATGGCGGGGAGGAGGTGTCATCTCGGTTGCAGACATTTTTTCTTCCTGCAGGACAATCGTTTATTCAGCAGCGGGCACACTGGCAGGAAATTCGCCCGTCTCGTTATTAGATAAAAATGAATTTATAAAAAGGTGGGTGTGACTCCTAAATTCTAATTTTGCAGATCATCCTGGGTACAGTCATGTCTCCTTTTTCAACAAAATGTAGGCTACAAATTGCAACATACACTTCCTGAAAAACGTTTGACTTATCCTTTGCTGTAAAGTAATTGTCAGTTTTCTTGAAATGGGGAGTATTAGTAGAGATACTCCACCCCCCCTTTTTCTCCCCCAATTGTATCCGGCCTATTACCCCACTCTTCCGAGCCGTCCCGGTCGCTGCTCCACCCCCTCTGCCGATCCGGGGAGGGCTGCAGACTACCATGTGCCTCCTCCGATACATGTGGAGTCACCAGCCGCTTCTTTTCACCTGACGGTGAGGAGTTTCACCAGGGGGACGTAGCATGTGGGAGGATCATGCTATTTCATCCCCGATCAGGTGCCCCGACCGAACCAGAGGAGGCGCTGGTGCAGCGACCAGGACACATACCCACATCCGGCTTCCCACCTGCAGACACGGCCAATTGTGTCTGTAGGGACACCCGATCAAGCCGGAGGTAACACGCGGGGACTCGAACCGACGATCCCCGTGTTGGTAGGCAACAGAAGAGTCCACCCCACCACGCACCCCCCCCCCCCCCCCCCCCCACACACACACACACACACACACACACACACACACATTAGTAGAAATATTCTGTTGACCACAGTTTGATCTCAGAATAAGACGTAATTAAACATAAACTTGGGAATAAAACTAAGCATTCTTCCCGCCAACGCAAGGACCGCAGGCATGCAAGCAAACGGACCACTAGCAGTTCGGCACACGCTGTACGTATCATCGGCTAATTAAAGTACAGACCTCCACATAGGTCGGCCAATGCAACCACGGGCAACCGCATTCCAATGGCTGGGGAAATGTCAGCTTGTATTTCTAATCCCACCGCGCTCTGGGTTTAATGTCATTACTCGGTTTTTAGAGGTGGCGATGGGGGGGGGGGGGGCAGCTCGGCGACCTTCAGTGAAATGCAGCAACCAAGTATTTGAGTGTTTTTATGTTAGAATAAAAAGGATCCCCCCCCCCGAAATGCTTCAGATATGAGATACCTCTACATCTGACAAGTAGGTTGCACTATTTATAGTACACCGTGGTATAGGATGTCATCATGATATATTGATGATGCATGTTTTATGAATTTAACTGCAAATGTAACAACAACCAACTTTGCTCCATGCATAGTTGTCAACTCCAAACTATTTAATCTGACATGTCTATTGCATGTTGACCCGGTTCTTCGTCTAAACTGACGTTATTCCCAACGACGGCTGAATCTTTCACATATTCCATGCTAAGCACATTTACTGTCAGTAAAGCCAAAAAATTTCCCCAGCGCATTGCTTGTCAAGACATGCATTGCCGTGTATTTCCTGAAAAGTAGAGACAGAACGTCGCCGCACATTTGCCATGGCTCGTCAGACAGCAAGCAGTCAAAAGCCATTTGTGTGCGCGTTTCTTCCCAGTCTGTCCTTTCCCCGTCTCCATTTCCATAACCGTCGCTCCCCTCCCCACCGTCGCCGTGTAGGTAAAGCAAAGATGTGTTTCATCTGTATTTCCCAGTATCTGCAGCGTGCATTCACCAGCATGGGCACATGCATGAGGGCGTCCACACATGCAAATGTTCACACGTCTGCATGCACATGCAGGGGACCTGTGCACATGCAAAGGCACACAGACAGATACACATGCACATGCACGCAACATGCACACACACACACACACACTCACAGTTCTCCCAAAACACATCTGCTATCAGGCGGCTGATTTTTACCAAGCCAATTTCATTTTGAGCAAGGCTGTGTACCTAATAGAGCATTGATTCGGAGATGAGAACCGCCATCACATTTGCATGTTTCCACTGATTGCCAACCTGGTCTTGACTCACCCAATACCACACGGTCACTGCATGACGGCAATGATATGCCACCCACGGGGGTGGGAGAAGCAAAACTTTATGCATACCAGCCATGCAATGTTTCCTCCATTTTTGGGGGCAAACACAGCCAAACAAAGGACACAAAAAGGGATATATATAAGCGAGGCACCACAAGTAGGGCCACGATGAGAAATATCATCGATGAAAACGAGTCTCATTCCCAACAGTTGATTGGTTTCTCTGGGGTATTGACTGATTAGCGGCTGGCTCTTTTAGTCTCGGTGCGGTTTCCTGCACGAGGCAAGCATGCAGCCGGTGTGCAGGTCAGATCGATACGGAGATTAATGAGGTATTCACATGCATGTGCAGCGCGCAGTAATAAAATATTGGGACGGGGGAAGGAAGTGAGAAAAGGGAGGGAAGGAGGGAGGGAGGATGTTTTGCCTGCTGCTCCTGACAGGTTAACATGTAAGGACATGAAGGAACATGCTCTTCTTATCCGCTTTCCCGACGCCATTGCCACGGTATTGATGGAGAAGTACTGCAGCGTCTATCGGCTACACCGGTTTCTTTCAGACCTTCTAGTGTATAAGTCCTGTCCCAATAATAGCCATTTAACAAAAGAAGGTCTGTTGGAAAATGCCTCAGCATGACCAAACCATTACTTTTAACTATAAACCTGCACAATTGGTGCTGCGCTTGGCTCCTGCTGCGATAAGAAATGTTGTGAAAAACTTAAATTTTGCTTTCCATTTGGCAGCGGTAATTTAAATGGAGTGGTCTAGAAACATATGCCTATTGTGCTTTCATATACTACCGCATCTTTTTACAGGGAAG